>NC_080169.1:103167203-103379777 GCF_950295315.1 Erinaceus europaeus
GTAGTAGCTCCCTAATATGGGAAAAGCGTATAAATATCGTTGACTGCAAACCCCATCAATTGATTTGGTCTGGGGCCCATATTCAATTTAGGAGCCTATGTGACCTCTGCATCCCTGTAGGTCTAAGCTCACATTCTGTGGTCATGAGCAGAACATTCCAGGCTGCCCCAATATTGACCCATCTTCCTCAGGTGTAGCATAGAGTATGTTGCCCATTCTCCCTTGTATGTCTCATATTGTTTATTTATTTATTTTTTTGGTTTGCTTTTAATTTTTTTTTTTTTTATTGCCACCAGGATTACTGCTGAAGCTCAGTGGCGCCTACATGGTGAATCCACCACTTTGGTGGCCACTTTCTGCTTTTTTTTTCTCTTTTATTTGAATAGGACAGAGAGAAATTGAGAGAGGAGTGGGAGAGGAAGAGAAATAAAGAAGGACAGCTGCAGACCTGCTTCACCTCTTGTGAAGTTTCTTCCTTGAAGTTAGCCAGCAGGAGTTTGAACCTGGATCCTGAGCTGAACAGGTAGGAGGAATGTTAGATCCAAAGTGAGTTTACATCTGTGTGGAGTGGGAGATGGCAATTGAAAATGGGCACTGATGGGGGCAGGGAGAAAGCCAGAAAACACAAAGTGACAGATGGCACAGGAGAGCGAGAGATTAAACCAAACAGGAAAAAATTGCTGATAGCTTTGGATTTACCCAGCTGGAGTCTCTCCACTGAGCAAGGAAAGCTTAAGCAATCCAAATTAATTTCTAAAGGCTGAGTTCAGAGAGCAATCAAACAAGTGACCACAGCTGGCACTGAATTTTACTGGGAAATAAAGCACGAAGATGATGCATAAGCCCTGTATCCCTGGAAAGGGAAGAGGCAGGGCCTGGGTACACTGTGGAGGTGAGAACGCTGCATTCATTCATTCAGCATGTTTGTAGGCACCTGCTGTATGCCATGCCTCAGGCTTCATGATAACAGCCTTTGAGTGGCTCTCAAGAATACACTGAGCTCCTCGGGGTTTCAGGACAACAGTGAGCATCAGCCTGTAAGGATGGTCACAGAGAGAGATGGATGGGGATTCAGGAGTCATGCATACAGCTCTGCAGAATAGCACACATTTGCTGAGCTGGGAGCACACACTGATGAAGAGGGATGAATAGTGGGGTAGCAACTGTTATGACAGGTGGCCAAGAGGGTGGTAGGAGGCATGCTGAGTGAATGTCAGCAGTTCTGGAAGGCTGGGACAGAGGGGTGCACCTGGATATGCCTGGAGTGAGCCCCTACCACCACCCACCCACTGGGAATGATGGCCAACTGAGCTCAGAATTTTGGATTATATTTGATAGGGGAAGGCAAGTTCCTGGAGGTTTTTGAAGCAGGAGAATGTCATGATGAGGTTTATGATTTGGGAGATTGCTTAGAAGCTACCAGGAGAATAACATGGGGCTGATCCTGGAAAGGAAAGCTCATCGGAAAGCATTCACTGAGAGTCTAGGAGACTGGGGACTGAACAAAGCCCTGGCCATGAAGATGGAGGCAAGAAGATAGATGGACCTGAAAGAGAGCAATAGATTACTGGATGGTTGGATGGTGATTTCCATGAGATGTGTCAGAGAAAAGGTCCCTTTCTCTTATACTGTCACTGCCTCCTCCTTCTCCTCCTCCCCTTCCTTTCATCCTTCTCCTCCTCCTCCACCTTCCCTTTCTCTTCTCCATCCCCGTCTCTATTCTTATCCCTCTCCTCCCCTTCCCCTTCCCCTTTCTTCCTCTCCTACCTCATTCTCAACTTCCTTCCTGTTGCCCTTGCTAAAGGTTCCTGAGCATAAAGTGCCTATTTTTCTCTCTGCTTTTATTTATATAAACCTTTTGCTTAAATGTAGTGTCTACTGTGTAAACAGTCCCCCCCCCCCCCGTACCATCCTGCTAGTCCCAAACTACATGAGTATAGTTGCCTGTGCTAGTTAGAAAGCCAATAATGTGTCACTGGACACTATATTTTAACTTGGATGACAAGTTTCTTGAGAGAAATAAGCTGAAAGTCACAAAGAAAGCTTTGCCTTAGTGTAGAAGGAGTGGACAGACATCCTCAGGACACATTCCATGAGAAAGAATTAGGAAGAAGGTGTGTTCAGGATAGAAGGATGAGCAAGACAGAAAGATGTGATGGAGGGGAGGGAGACATGAGCAGAGGAGTCAGAAGGGAGCAAGATGCTTACTTGGATAAGGGTAATGGCAGAGGATACATTTCAGGGGATTTGAGGAAGCAAACATATCTTTGAGGGATGGATTATGATTAAGAGAAAAGAGAGGGCTATGAAGTGATTGACATTTACTTTCTGACATTAGTGGTGGCATTTGATGAGGTATTATAGTCATAGGAAGCATCCACATAGAGTATGCATGTTACCATGTGTGAAGACCTAGGTTCAAGTCTCCAGTTCCCACCTGCACGGAGGATCTTTGCATGAGTTCTAGAACAGTGCTTTGGATGTATCTCTGACATACTGTCTCTCTATTTTTCTCTTTAACTCTCTAAAAGTATGATTAAAAAAAGGAAAAGGAAAATAGTGGTTTCTGGCAATGTTGAAGCCATGGAGGCACTGAGTCCTAGCAATAACTCTGATGGAAAAGGAAAAAAGTACATGAAATGAAAACTTTCAGTTAATCTCATCTGAGTTTAAAGTTACTTTGAAACATCTCAGAGTATTTAACAAATAGATAGACCTAACACATTGATGTAAATAAACAATTTGTTATCATAAAATAAATAAACAAATCTCTGAGAAATTTTTACTATCTAATAAGAGTTGTCTGTTTCCAACTCACCAGTATGATGGTTGGCTGAATGCTGGGTACTTTGCAGTTTTGGATCTGGAATATTGCGTCATCTATCCATCCATCCATCAATCCATCCATCCATCAATCCATCCATCTACCCATCACCCCTCCAATTTGTGAATGGGTAAATTAGATACCTATGACTATGCAGACAGTTTATTAAACACTATTTTTTTCCCACTGATTGCTTCTTTTCCCTCCAGGAACAAAATCACAAATTTTGCGTAAAGGTGGATTTAATTGAATTTCTTTATCTTTAGTTTTGCCTCCACCTTTCACACTATTGGAGTTACTCAAGGAGGGTTGACTGTTCTCTATATTTCCTCCCTCTTTTGGATAAGCATTAGCCATTTGATGCAGATTTACTTGTGTTTTTAAGCCCCATCACTACTTTTAGATAAGTGCTTCAAAACTGCCTGTGATTGCTAGTTTGACAGTGATGTACTTGGTATTATTACCTCTGCACTTTGCAACAAAAGTTCTGAATGAATGTTCTGGAATAGAAAACCAGTTCTTGGATACCTGCCTTTCTCAAAGTTGGAACTGACTTCCTACAATCTAAATGAACTGCTTCATCTAGCTTGGAACTCAGCCAATTTCGGTACTCAATGCTATAAGACAATGGGTTGACACTTTTGTCTCCTGAAGACTTTCAGTATCTTGATGGAGAAACCATATTATTCAACCTTGTATGGTGAGTTTCTAGTCTGTGTTATACCATAAGCAATTAGTGAATGAGGTTATGAGACAACTGATTTAAGTGGAGGAGTTAATCAACAAACATAAAGCATGTTTTCATGAGTGTCCTCTTCTTTTAGTTAATCGTTGTTTATCTAACCTTCCTTGCTTTTTCCTCATCCCTCCTCCACTAAGCTGAGTTGCATTAAGGAAGAGCTTTGGTTGCTTCCTGATACTGAGCTAATTACATTCTCACTACATTGATTGACTGCTGAGAATCAGGAAGATTTTTGTGCTCTAATCACTCTCTGTCACCTATAATGATCTCACCATTGAGTGTTCTCAATTTTCCCTGGTTCACAAGAGCAACTCCAAGATACTTCTTTAATATTACCAAGTCTGGGAATATTTTGAGTAGGAGGACTCTGAGACAGGAAAACCTAGAAGGGTTCTTTAACTACAATAAACTAAGCACTTTCTGTCTCTTCCTTGTGTCTTAGGAAGCAGGTACTGTTACTATTCTCATTTGACAATAGGAAAGAACTGATGTTCAATGGGCTTCTGCAAATTGCCCAAAGTGAGAGTTGGAATCCAGACAGCTCAAATTCTAAAACCCATGCATAAGTCAAAGACCAGACAATTTCTGTAAACATCAGGATCACCTGGGAGCCAGAGGCTATTCCTGAACTCCACTGCTGATTGTGTTGTGATTTCGAAAGCGGGCTGTGGCCCAAGAGTCTTAAGTTTTAACAAGCAAGCAACCAAATGATCTCTAGTGCAGGTGGTGCTATGGGCACTGTGCCACCATCAACATGAGACTTAGTTACCCAAAGCTTTACATTGACTGACTCATGGCCACATAGCAATCACTGCTCCCTCAGGGTGTGAGGATATGACATTTACCTGTTCTGTATTTCCAGAAACCTACACACCTCAAACAAAGCCGTGCTGAAGGTATTACAGATGACATGAGAATCTTTTACATGAGTCCTTCTTTTAAATGGGGAAGCAAGAATTATGATCATCCCACATCAGCCCAATAAATGGAATTGATTTCTTCTTCCCATCTCATAACCTTGAAGATAAAATGAATGATACCTCAGGAAAGACAGGTGATAAGGATTCATGGCAGATGCTGGTAGGGTGGTGTGAAGTTCAGAATCACGGGGGACCATTCAGACCACTGATGGTAAACTGAAGTATTTTCTAGAGCCCAGGGGAGAGTGTAGGAGGACAAAGACTTTCCTGTTAGAATCCTGGTGTCTCATCCTAGAGGAAAAGGTCTGCTGGAAGAGAAAAACTCAGACACTATTGCTAAACAAAGTTGATTCAAATCCTGGCTCCTCTAACTGTGGACTAGTCCACCTTAGACAAGCTATTTGCATTCCTTTATTATTTTTTTTAAAGTTATATTTATCTACTGCATAGAGACAGCCAGAAATTGAGAAGGATGGGTGGGATAGAGATCGAGAGAGAGACAGAGAGACACCTGCAACACTGCTTCACCACATGCAAAGCTTTCCCCTTGCAGGTGGGGACCAGGGCCTTGAACCTAGGTCCTTGCACATTGTAACATATGTGTGCTTGACCAGGTGCAACACCACTGGGCCTTGTTACTTGCCTTCCTTAGCCTCAGTTTCCTCATTTGTAAAATGGAAAGACTGGTAGCCATACTACAGAGTACTATACAGCTTGGAGATAGTAAGGACACCTTGCCTGGTATAGAATCTACCATCCAGAGAAAACAGCCACAAGCACATTTCTAGTGTTTGCAAGGGCCTAGAGGGGGACAAAAGAACTTTTTTTTTTTTTTGAAGAACTTTTGAGCTGATGTGAAAGGTACAAGACTGAAAAATGCTTACAAGATTTAACAATGCTTACGAGCCTGAAATTAGTTACTATTGAGATTTGTTTCGGAGCCTTTGATTTGCTGCTGGCATATTTATGAGGGATGTGGGGGTGTGTGGGCCATTAAAGGATGTGCAGACTGGGCCTCCTGCCAGGGAGACCCTGGCCTGATTTTTTCCAGAACTTGCCAAGTTTTTGCTGCCCCAGGTTGCAGCCTCAAAGCCATGGGCCCTATGAGGGCTGGGGGCTCAAGGGAGCTTGGGAAAACAATGTCAAAAGCAATATATTTAAAAGGGGACTCTGATGAGTACATTCATCCTTTTTACAATCATAGCCATCTTATGAGTTAGGTAGCATTCTAGAAGAATTAAATGCAAGCACAGTAGTCAAGTGGTCACAGATCAGTGAGCCTGCATTGCCATGCATGCTACACAAGTTCTTGTCCCAGTGCTGAGGAAACAGAGGAAGATTTGGTTCTGTGATGTTTCTTCCTCTCTCTGTCTCTCTATCTGGATGAAAAAGCTACCCAGAATGCTGAAATTATGCATAAACCAATGATTCCATCAAAAACAAATAAATGAATGAATGAAATAACTCTGGGAAGATGACTGCAGAAGATGAGCTTCTGAATTTTACTCAGAATGTGAATCTGGCACTTTTTTTTTTTTTGCCATTGGGGTTATCCCTGGGTTTTAGTTCCTGCATGGATCACTATTTCAAGTGACCATTTTCTTTTAAAAGATGATGAGAGACAGTGAGAAATAAAGAGATAAAGGCAGTGAAAGAGAGGGGGGGGAAAGAGAGAGAAAGAGAAACATCTGCATTGCTGCTTCACTGCTTATGAAGCCTCTTTCTACAAATGGTAACCAAGGGGTTGGACCCACACTTTCACTCAATTATATGCACTCTGCCAGGTAAATCACCACCTGGTCCCATAGTGGTAAGTTCTTAATCTCTGTAAGTCTGTTTCCTTAGAGAGAAAGAGAGAGAGAGAGAGAGAGAGAGAGAGAAACAACATCTCTCTTTCTCTTAGCACTATTTTCAGATTTTCCTGATAAAGAGAAGAACCAATACCCAGCATAACATATATGAGAGCTTCAGCAAGTGCTGGACCACATTATAATGTGTCGTATAACCCACTGCCATGCCCACTTTGTAGCTGCTGATACTGAGACTTTGAGAGAAAAGGTGTTGCCCCCAAAGTCACAGAGGCAGAGAGTGGAATAGTCAGAACTGAAGATCAAGTGCATATGATGACCTTGTTGTTGTTCCCAATCATGGAGTATTCTGCTTGAGCTGAAAATATCTCCTAGGAAATCAAACTGAGCTCACACGATAAGTAGAAGTTTGGGTGCTGGTCTGCCTGGATTTTTTTTTTTTTTCTGTCAAAGTGTCTCTGGTTCTTCAGATCAGGTTAAAGGAGTTAGAAGACTGACAACTCAGGCTTGGCTTTTTTGGAGACAACTCACAACACAAAGGCAGTAGCAGTGTACCTTGGCACAGTGGCACTGGTAGCATTGATTTAGTTGAGAACAGCAGAGGCGGTTTAAGAGGATAAGAGACCAGGAGAAGAGACAACAGGAAATGCAAACAAAGTCCCAGAGTTGAGTTCCAGGACTAGAAGAAACATGGATTTAAAAGAAAATGGTAAGTTTCCTTTCCCAGATCAACTAGGAATACCAAAGAAGACCACCCGGGACTGAAACAAGACAGGATTTGAATGACCACAGGAACCCACTAAATCACCGAATCAGGAGCAGCGACAGGAAGGGACACCAGGGGACAGAGATCTAACCAGGAAACTCAGAAGACCTATACCTTGGTGGCATAGCTGAGGGGCTGTGAAAGTCTCTTTGCATAACCACTGGATTATCTCTGCCACACCCTGCTTTATCTCTTGGTCAGGAGTCAGTGATTAAGCTAAGAAGCCTATTGATAGTTTAAAAGCCCTCAGGCTCCCATAGCCTACAGGGAAGGAAAAAAAAAAAAAGAAAGAGGTTTTTAAACCACTGAGCTCCAACTCAGGGATTGAAATAACTGTTAACTTCCACCAATGTGAACCCTTTAATTAACTTATTGAGACACAAGTCAATTCAGGCAATAGTGATCAATAAATTGAAAAGTACTGATAAAGGGAACTCATAACATAATATATAAAATGGTTAAAACAACAAGAAAAAATATTGGAGAATCGAACCAGGACAAGAGTCCAGCTAAAAGTCCTCCAGAGGGTGAAGCACAAAATAACGAGTTCAACATCCAAACATTAGCTAAGGAAATAATAACAGGAGTGAGTAAAGAATTTGAAAAAATTATAATCAGAAATGCAGGAACAACAAATGAGAATATGGAAGAAAATACTAATTATCTCATGGTTATTAGAGATCTGAAAGCTGAAATCGCTGAGCTAAGAATGCAACAAGCTGAACAAGCTAAAACAGTATCAGAGCAGGGCAACAAAATAGATGCACTCCAGAAAAAAGTAGAAGGCAGAGAGAATAGAATCTATAAGGCTGAAGACAGAATTAGCAAGATTGAGGATGAATTAGAGACAACTAAAAAAGAAGTAAGAGATCTCAAAAAGAGATTAAGAGATGCTGAAAACAACAACAGAGTTCTATGGGATGACTTCAAAAGAAACAATATACACATTATTGGCATACCAGAGGAAGAAAGAGAAGGAGAGGAAGAAAGCACTTTCCAGGCCATAGTAATTGAAAACTTCTCTAGTCTAGACAACATCAAAGACATAAAAACTCAAGAAGCCCAGAGGGTCCCAAACAGAATTAACCCAGACCTAAAGACACCAAGACATATCATACTTAGAATGGAAAGGAATAAGGATAAAGAAAGGATCCTGAAGGCTGCAAGAGAAAAAGAGTCACCTACAAAGGAAAACCCATAAGATTAGCAGCAGACTTCTCCATACAAACACTACAGGCCAGAAGAGAATGGCAAGATATCTATCGAGTGCTCAATGAGAAAGGCTTTCAGCCAAGAATAGTATATCCTGCTAGACTGTCATTCAGACTAGATGGAGGCATCAAAACCTTTTCAGACAAGCAACAGTTGAAGGAATCAACCATCACCAAGCCTGCCCTGAAAGAAGTTCTGAAAGGTCTCCTATAAACAACCAGACCACCACAAATAGGACATATATCAAAACACTCTAAAACTCTACAAAAATGGGGTTAAAATATCTTCAATCTTTGATATCAATAAATGTCAATGGCCTGAATTCACCTATTAAAAGACACAGAGTAGGAAGATGGATCAGAAAATGCAACCCAACAATATGCTGTCTAGAGGAAACCCACCTAACTCAACAAGACAAACAGACTCAAAGTGAAAGGATGGAAAACTATCATACAAGCCAATGGCCCACAAAAAAGGGCAGGAGAAGCTGTTCTCATATCTGAAATGATAGACTTTAAAACAGATAAGATTAAAAAGGATAGGAATGGACACTACTTAATGCTCAGAGGATCAGTCAATCAAGAGAACTTAACGATTATTAACATCTATGCACCCAATGAGAAGCCATCTAAATACATCAAACTTCTACTGAAAGAGCTACAGCAATATATTAACAGTAACACAATCATAGTAGGGGACTTCAACACCCCACTCTCTCAACTTGACAGATCATTCAGGCAGAAAATCAATAAAGACATAAGGGAGCTAAATGAAGAGATAGATAAACTAGAACTATTGGACATTTTCAGAGTCATTCATCCCAAGATACTGGAATATACATTTTACTCAAATCCACATGGGTCATTCTCAAGGATAGACCATATATTAGGCCACAAAGACAGCATCAGCCAATTCAAGAGCATTGAAATCATCCCAAGCATCTTCTCAGACCATAGTGGAATTAAACTAACATTTAACAATCAACAAAAGATTAGTAACAGTGCCAAAATGTGGAAGCTCAACAGTACACTTCTTAACAACTTCTGGGTCAAAAAGGAAATCAAGGAAGAAATCAAAATGTTTCAAGAGTTCAGTGAAAATGAAGAAACAAGCTATCAAAATATTTGGGACACAGCTAAAGCAGTCCTAAGAGGGAAGTTCATAGCTGTACAAGCACATATTAGGAAACAAGAAAAGGCACAAATAAACAGCCTGATTGCACATTTTAAAGACCTAGAAGAAGAACAACAAAGGAACCCTAAAGCAGCCAGAAGGACAGAAATCACTAAAGTTAGGGCAGAAATCAATAACATTGAGAATAGGAAAACCATACAAAAGATCAACAAAAGTAAATGTTGGTTCTTTGAAAGAATAAACAAAATCGACAAACCTTTAGCCAGACTTACAAAACAAAAAAGGGAGAAGACCCAAATAAATTGGATAGTAAATGAAAGAGGAGATATCACAACAGATGCCGCAGAAATTCAACATATCATGTGAGGCTTCTATGAACAACAATATGCCACCAAGCTAGAGAACCTGGAAGAAATGGACGATTTCATAGATACCTACCAACTTCCAAAACTAAGTAAAGAGGAAGTGGATAACATGAACAGGCCCATCACAGCTAATGAAATTGAAACAGTTATCAAAAATCTTCCCAAAAATAAAAGTCCTGGACCAGATGGTTTTACAAATGAATTCTACAAAACCTTCAAAGAAGAACTAATACCTCTATTTTTAAAAGTCTTCCAGAAGATTGAAGATGCTAGAATACTCCCTGACAGCTTCTATGAAACCAACATCACTCTGATACCAAAAGCAGACAGGGACACAACCAAAAAAGAAAACTACAGACCAATATCTCTGATGAACATAGATGCAAAAATATTGAACAAAATTCTAGCCAACCGGATACAGCAGTATATCAAAAAGATTGTTCATCATGACCAAGTGGGGTTTATCCCAGGCATGCAATATTGGTTCAATATACATAAATCAATCAGTGTGATCCACCACATCAACAAAAGCAAGACCAAAAATCACATGGTCATATCAATACATGCAGAGAAAGCCTTTGACAAAATACAACATCCCTTTATGATCAAAACACTACAAAAATGGGAATAGATGGAAAATTCCTGAAGATAGTGGAGTCTATATATAGCAAACCTACAGCCAACATCATACTCAATGGTGAAAAACTGGAAGCATTTCCCCTCAGGTCAGGTACTAGACAGGAATGCCCACTATCACCATTATTATTCAACATAGTGTTGGAAGTTCTTGCCATAGCAATCAGGCCGGAGCAAGGAATTAAAGGGATACAGATTGGAAGAGAAGAAGTCAAACTCTCCCTATTTGCAGATGACATGATAGTATACACAGAAAAACCTAAGGAATCCAGAAAGAAGCTTTTGGAAATGATCATGAAATACAGTAAGGTGTCAGGCTACAAAATTAACATTCAAAAGTCAGTGGCATTCGTCTATGCAAACACTAAGTTAGAAGAAATTGAAATCCAGAAATCAATTCCTTTTACTATAGCAACAAAAACAATAAACTATCTAGGAGTAAACCTAACCAAAGAAGTGAAAGACTTGTATACTGAAAATTATGAGTCACTACTCAAGGAAATTGAAAAAGACACAAAGAAGTGGAAAGATATTCCATGTTCATGGGTTGGAAGAATTAACATCATCAAAATGAATATATTACCCAGAGCCATATACAGATTTAATGCTATCCCCATCAAGATCCCAAGCACATTTTTTAGGAGAATAGAAAAAATGCTACAAACATTTATCTGGAACCAGAAAAGACCTAGAATTGCCAAAACAATTTTGAGAAAAAAGAACAGAACTGGAGACATCACACTCCCAGATCTCAAACTCTATTATGCGCCATTATCATAAAAACTGCTTGGTACTGGAACATGGATAGACACACTGACCAGTGGAATAGAATTAAGAGCCCAGAACTGAGGCCCCACACCCATGGATATCTAATCTTTGAAAAAGAGGTCCAGACTATTACATGGGGAAAGCAGAGTCTCTTCAACAAATGGTGTTGGAAACAATGGGTAGAAACATGCAGAAGAATGAAACTGAATCACTGTATTTCACCAAATACAAAAGTAAATTCCAAGTGGATCAAGGACTTGGATGTTAGACCACAAACTATCAAATACTTAGAGGAAAATGTTGGCAGAACTCTTTTCCGCATAAATTTTAAAGACATTTTCAATGAAACAAATCCAATTACAAAGAAGACTAAGGCAAGTATAAACCTATGGGACTACATCAAATTAAAAAGCTTCTTCATAGCAAAAGAAACCACTACCCAAACTGAGAGACCCCTCACAGAATGGGAGAAGATCTTTACATGTCATACATCAGATAAGAGTTTAATAACCAACATATATAAAGAGCTTGCCAGACCCAACAACAAGACAACAAATAACCCAATCCAAAAATGGGGGGAGGACTTGGACAGAATATTCACCACAGAAGAGATCCAAAATGCCGAGAAACACATGAAAAAATGCTCCAAGTCTCTGATTGTCAGAGAAATGCAAATAAAGACAACAATGAGATATCACTTCACTCCTGTGAGAATGTCATACATCAGAAAAGGTAACAGCAGCAAATGCTGGAGAGGGTGTGGGGTCAAAGGAACCCTCCTGCACTGCTGGTGGGAATGTCAATTGGTCCAACCTCTGTGGAGAGCAGTCTGGAGAACTCTCAGAAAGCTAGAAATGGACCTACCCTATGACCCTGCAATTCCTCTCCTGGGGATATATCCTAAGGAACTCAACACATCCATCCAAAAAGATCTGTGTACACATATGTTCTTGGCAGCACAATTTGTAATAGCCAAAACCTGGAAGCAACCCAGGTGTCCAACAACAGATGAGTGGCTGAGCAAGTTGTGGTCTATATACACAATGGAATACTACTCAGCTGTAAAAAATGGTGACTTCACCATTTTCAGCCGATCTTGGATGTACCTTGAAAAAATCATGTTGAGTGAAATAAGTGAGAAACATAAGGATGAATATGGGATGATCTCACTCTCAGGCAGAAGTTGAAAAACTAGATCAGAAAAGAAAACACAAGTAGAACCTGAAATGGAACTGGCATATTGCACCCAAGTAAAAGACTCTGGGGTGGGTGGGTGGGGAGAATACAGGTCCATGAAGGATGATAAATGACATAGTGGGGGTTGTATTGTTAAATGGGAAACTGGGGAATGTTATGCATGTACAAACTATTATATTTACTGTTGAATGTAAAACATTAATTCCCCGATAAAGAAATAAATAAAAAAGTCACACCAAAAAAATAAAAATAAAAAAAGAGAATGGGAAAAGCTCCTCATAATATTAGGGTTTAAAATGGGAATAGTTAAATATTATTATAACCAAGTTTAAATGTCTTCTCTTTTAAATTTTATTTTATTTTATTTTTCTTTCTTTTTATGTTTTTTAAAAAATCTTTTTATTTTACTTATTTATTATTGGATAGAGTCAGAGAGAAATTGAGAGAGGACAGGCAGATAGGGAGACACCTGAAACTCTGCTTTCCCCCTGCAGGTGGGGACCAGGGACTTGAACCTGAGTCCTTGTGCACTGTAATGTGTGAACTTAACCAGGTATGCCACTACCTGGCTCCTGTTATTTATCTATTTAAACTGTGATAAAGACAGAGATAAATAGGCAGATAGAAGAGGAGAAGGAGAGAGAAAGAGCGACACCTGCAGCACTCTTCCACCTCTTGTGAAGCTTCCCCTTGCAGGTGGGGACTAGAGCTTGAACTTGGATCTTTGTGCATGGTAATTTATGTATTTCACCAGTTGTACCACATCCCAGCTCCTCTGCCTCGCTTTCATACATCTATTTTCAGAATTTTCAGAAGGAGAACCCTGAAATAGCAGTCTAGAAGTTTCTATGCCATGTCCTGGGAGCTGTGGACACTCCATGAAACTGTTTTTCCAAAGTCCTGGGATTTTGCCTTTGACCATTTTTTTCCCAGGTTGATGTTTGTATAAGGCACAAATTTTAATAAAAAATAAATATGTCCCTTAGACATCACATCAGAGAAGATGACATGATGAAATCTCAAAGCATGGGTCCCTTATCTCTGAAATAAGCACATTTAATGACCCTGTCAGATGGCTGTAAAAAATGCTCACCCTTGGTTCCTGCACTGAACTTTCTCCAGCTAGATGGGTGACAACACACACACACACACACACACACACACACACACACACACACACACACACACACACACACACCATGATGCCTCAGGGTGGGCCCTTCTATTTAAGTAGCCAGTGGGACCCTTATCCATAGAAGGCAAGTCTGTCTCCCTGGCCAGCAGTTTCAGTGATGGCCATACCCCTACCCATAGCTTCCACTGTTGAATGCTGTCTGCTGTGTCTGTGGGAAGGATTCGAGGATAGCTACCTCCCCTTATGTGGATTCTGCACTGCACCACAAGTCAACACACACCCCTGCCCCAGCCAGGAACTGAGGCTGAGGAGCTCCAGTAAATAATCTACTCCAGGTGTGGGCTCCTTATCTCCTGCACTGATTGGCAGGCCAAAGGGTTGCTTGGAGAGTGAGGGGGATGGACCAGGAAGCCAGGGGCCCACTCCACAGAAGCCTGCCTGTCATGAGCCTGAGAAGCACTATAGCATATCAGATCCTCTCTCCTCTTAACCTTGTCAGCCAGCCTTCCAGCTCCACGGGTGCCAGCCGTTGACAATAAGAAAGGGAGGGTGTCAGAGATCTTCCTCCAGGCAACAAGAAATCCAATCCTCAAGTGAGGTCCCTGAAGGAGGAGGCTTGCTCTGCTGTCACATCTGTCAACACCTTGAATGAAACTTATCCAAGATCTGATCTCTACCCAGCTTCCTGTCCTGCTCTGTCCCTTCTCACAATTTACCCCCTCCCTCTTCATTGTACTATCCTATTGAAGTATTTTAAATGGTTCTAGCCTGATGAGAGAGAGAGAGAGAGAGAGAGAGAGAGAGAGAGAGAGAGAGAGAGAGAGAGAGAAGAGATGCTGGGGGTTAGGTAGGAGTGCCATAACTATTCACCAGCCTGTGACTTCTCTTGATCTTTTTGTCTTAGAACCTCAGGCTACACACATAGACCTCTACTTTCCTGCCCCAGATGTACCTTTTCCTGCTGGGAAGAGGTCCATTTCCAGCCTTCTGAGAGTTTTTGGGACTGTTCTCCACAGAGGTTGGACCAGTTTACATTCCCACCAGCAGTGAAGGAGGATTCCTTTGACCCCACAACCTCTCCAGCATTTGCTGTTGCTACCTTTACTGATGTATGTTGTTGTCTTTATATGCATTTCTCTGATGATCAAAGACTTAGAGCATTTTTTCATGTGTTTCTCAGCCTTTTGGATCTCTTGTATTCTGTTCATGTCCTCTCCCCATTTTTGGATGGGGTTATTTGTTTTCTTGTTGAGTTTGGCATGTTCTTTATATATTCTGGTTATTAGCCTCTTGTCTGATATATGACATGTAAAAATCTTCTCCCATTCTGTGAGGGGTCTCTTGGTTTGGGTAGTGGTTTCTTTTGCTGTGCACAAGCTTTTTAATTTGATGAAGTCCTATAGGTTTATGCTTGCCTTACTCTTCTTTTTTTTAATTTAATTTTTTATTTAAGAAAGGAAAAATTAACATAACCATAAGGTAGGAGGGGTACAACTCCACACAATTCCCACCACCCAATCTCCATATCCCATCCCCTCCCCTGATAGCTTTCCCATGCTCTATCCATCCCTTTGGGAGCATGGACCCAGGGTCGTTGTGGGTTGTAGAAGGTGGAAGGTCTGGCTTTTGTAATTGCTTCCCCACTGAACATGGATGTTGACTGGGAACATGGATGTTGAGTATGGGTCCATACTCCCAGTCTGCCTCTCTTTCCCTAGTAGGCTGGGTCTCTGCCTGGCCTTAGTCTTCTTTGTAATTGGATTCATTTAATTGAAGTTCTCTTTAAAATTTGTGCCTGCCTAAGGATCCTGGTTTGAACCCCTGGCTCTCCATCTACAGGGGAGTCGCTTCACAGGTGGTAAAGCAGGTCTACAGGTGTCTTTCTCTCCCCATCTCTGTATTCCCTTCTTCTCTCCATTTCTCTCTGTCCTGTACAACAATGATGACATAATAATAACTGTAACAATAAACCAACAAAGGGAATAAATAAATAAATACAATAAAATTTATGCAGAAAAGAGTTCTAATATTTTCCTCTATGTATCTGATAGTTTCTGGTCTAACATTCAAATCCTTGATCCACTTGGAATTAACTTTTGTATTTGGTGAAATATAGTGGTTCAGTTTCATTCTTCTGCATGTTTCAACCTATTTTTCCAACACCATTTGTTGAAGAGATTCTGCTTTCCCATTTAATAGTCTGGGCAGCTTTGTCAAAGATTAGATATGCATAGATGTGGGAGCTTACTTCTGGGCTATCAATTCTATTCCACTAGTCAGTGTGTCTATTCATGTTCCAATACCATCAGTTTTGATGACAATGTCCCTATAATGCAACTTAAGATCTGGAAATGTGATGCCTCCAGTTCTGTTTTACTTCTCAAGATTGTTTTGGTAATTCTAGATCTTTTCTGGTTCCAGATAGACATTTGTAGCATTTGTTCTATTCTCCTAAAAAATGTGTTTGGGATTTTGATGGGGATAGCATCAAATCTGTATATGGCTCTTGGCAATATATTCATTTTGATGATGTTGATTCTTCCAGTCATGAACTTGGAATATCTTTCCACTTCTTTGTGTCTTTTTCAATTTCCTTAGTAGTGACTCATAATTTTCAGTATACAGGCCTTTCACTTCTTTGGTTAGGTTGATTCCTAGATATTTGATTGTATTGTTGCTATAGTAAAAGGAATTGCTTTCTGGATTTCAACTTCTTCTAACTTAATGTTTGCACAGAGGAATGCCACTGACTTTTGAATGTTAATTTTATAGCCTGTCACTGTATTGCCTGATGATTTCCAAAAGCTTCTTGCTGGATTCCTCAGTTTGTTTTTGTTTTTTTAATATATATATACTATCATGTCATCTTCAAATAGGGAGAGTTTGACTTCTTCCTTTCAAATCTGTATACCTTTAATTCCTTACTCCTGCCTGACTGCTATGGCAAGAACTTCCAACACTATGTTGAATAGTAATGGTGATAGTGGGCAGCCCTGACTAGTACCTGATCTGAGTGGAAATGCTTCCAGTTTTTCACCATTGAGTATGATGTTGGCTGTAGGTTTGCTATATATAGACTCTACTATCTTCAGGAATTTTCTATCTATTCCCATTTTTTGTAGTGTTTTGATCATAAAGGGATCTTGTATTTTGTCAAAAGCTTTATCTGCATGTATTGATACTACCAGGTGGTTTTTGGTCTTGCTTTTGTTGATGTGGTAGATCACGTTGACTCATTTATGTATATTAAACTAACCTTGCATGCCTGGGATAAACCCCACTTGGTCATGATGAACAATCTTTTTAATATGCTGCTGTATCAGGTTGGCTAGAATTTTGTTCAATATTTTAGCATCTCTGTTCATCAGAGATATTGGTCTGTAGTTTTTTGTTGTTGTTGTTGTTGTTGTTGTTGTTGTTGTGTCCCTGTCTGCTTTTGGTATCAGAGTGATGTTGGATTCATAGAAGCTGGCAGAGAGTATTCTAGTGTCTTCAATCTTCTGGAAGACTTTTAAAATTAGAGGTATTAGTTCTTCTTTGAAGGTTTTGTAAAATTCATTTGTAAAACCATCTGGTCCAGAACTTTTATTTTTGGGGAGATTTTTGATAACTGTTTCAGTTTAATTAGCGGTGATTGGCCTGTTCATGTTATCTAGTTCCTCTTTACTTAATTTTGGAAGTTCATAGGTATCTAGGGAATTGTTCATTTCTTCCAGGTTCTCTAGCTTGGTGGCATACAGTTGTTCATAGAAGTCTCACATTGTATGTTTAATTTCTGCAGTGTCTGTTGTGATATCTCCTCTTTCATTATGATCTGATTTATTTGGGTCTTCTCCCTTTTTTGTTTTGTGAGTCTGGCTAAAGGTTTGTTGATTTTGTTCACTCTTTCGAAGAACCAACATTTACTTTCATTGATCTTTTGTATGGTTTTCTCATTTTCAGTGTTATTTATTTCTGCCCTAACTTTAATGATTTCTGTCATTCTGGTTGCTTTAGAGTTCCTTTGTTCTTCTTCTTCTAGGTCTTTAAGATATGCAATCAGGCTGTTTTTTTTGTGCTTTTTCTTCTTTCCTAATGTTTGCTTGTTATTGCTATGAACTTCCCTCTCAGTACTGCCTTAGCTGTGTCCCAAATATATTGTTAACTTGTGTTTTCATTTTCATTGAACTCTCAAAACATTTTGATTTCTTCCTTTATTTCCTCTTTGACCCAGTAGTTGTTAAGGAGTGTACTGTTGAGCTTCCACATTTTGGGACTATTACTTATCTTTTGTTGACTGTTAAGTGTTAGTTTAATTCCATGGTGGTCTGAGAAGATGTTTGGGATGATTTCAGTGTCTGGAATTTGATTATGCTCTCTTTCATTGTGGCCTTACATATGGTCTATCCTTGAGAATGACCCATGGGGACTTGATTAAAATGTGTATTCCAGTTTCTTGGGTTGACTGATTCTGAAAATGTCCAATAGTTCTAGTTTATTTATCTACTCATTTAGCTCCCTTATGTCTTTATTGATTTTCTGTCTGGAAGTCTGTCAAGTTGAGAGAGTGGGGTGTTGAAGTCCCCTACTATGACTGTGTTGCTGTTAACATATTACTGTAGCTCTTTCAGTAGATGTTTGATGTATTTAGATGGCTTCTCAATGGGTGCATAGATGTTAATAATTGTTAAGTCCTCTTGACTGACTCATCCTCTGAGCATTAAGTAATGACCATCCGTATCTTTCCTAATTTTATCTGTTTAGAAGTCTATAGTGTCAGATATGAAAATAGCTGTTCCTGTCCTTTTCTGTGGGCCATTGGCCTGTATGATAGTTTTCCATCCTTTCACTTTGAGTCTGTGTTTGTCTTGTTGAGTTAGGTGGGTTTCTAGTAGACAGCATATTGTTGGGTTGTATTTTCTGATTCATCTTCCTACTCTGTGTCTTTTAATAGGTGAATTCAGGCCATTGACACTGATTGATATCAAAGATTGAAGATATTTTAATACCATTCTTGTAGAGTTTTAGAGTGTTTTGATATATGGCCTATGACTGTTTATAGGAGACCTTTCAGAACTTCTTTCAGGGCAGGCTTGGTGATAGTTGATTCCTTCAACTGTTGCTTGTCTGAGAACATTTTTTATGCCTCCATCTAGTCTGAATGATAGTCTAGCAGGATACAGTATTATTGGTTGAAAGCCTTTCTCAGTGAGTACTTGATAAGTATCTTGCCATTCTCTTCGGGCCTGTAGTGTGTGTGTGTGTGTGTGTGTGTGTGTGTGTGTGTGTGTGTGTGTGTGTGTGTGTGTGTAGAAGTCTGCTGCAAATCTTATGGGTTTTCCTCTGTAGGTGACTCTTTGTTTTTCTCTTGCAGCCTTCAGGTTTCCTTCTTTTTTCCTTATTCCTTTCCATTCTAAATATGATGTGTTTTGGTGTCTTTAAATCTGGGTTATTTCTGTTTGGGACCCTCTGGGATTCTTGAATCTTTATGTCTTTGATGTTGTCTAGACTAGAGAAATTCTCAGCTATTATGGCCTAAAGAATGCTCTCTTTCTCTCCCTTTTTCTTCCTCTATTAAGCCAATAATGCGTATATTGTTGCTTTTGAAGTCATTCCATAGGTCTCTGTTGTTTTCAGTATCTCTTAATCTCTTACTTCTTTTTTAGCTGTCTCTAATTCATCCTCAATCTTGCTAATTCTGTCTTCAGCCTCATTGATTCTATTCTCTCTGCCCTCTACTGTTTTCTGGAGTTCATCTGTTTTGTTACCCTGTTCTGATACTGTTTTAGCTTGTTCAGCTAGTTGTGTTCTTGATGCTGAGGAATTATTCTGATGCAGTCTCTGCCCCCAGGTTTTACCATGCCCCGCGTTATCCTAGCAGTGCCCCTTTCAACCAATCCTGCCCTCACACGTCACCCCTGGTTGTCGCCCAATAAAAGCCCCTTCACCCCCCCCCCCCCCGGGCTCTCGGCTCCCCCCCCCCCTCTCTCTCTCTCTCTCTGGGCTCCTTCGGGTCGCACTCTCTCTCTCTCTCTGCATGGTGAGGTAGTGGGGATGGCCATTGTCGGCTGACTCCACATGGCCTGAGCCACCTTCCCCCATCCTATAATAAAGATTCGTGTATCCCACTTGCTCCAGACCTCCTCTCTCTCTCTTCTCCGTGGTGCAGCCCGAAACCTGGCAACTCTGATAAGCCAATAATGTGTATATTGTTGCTTTTGAAGTTATCCCATAGGTCTCTGTTGTTTTCAGTATCTTTTAATCTCTTACTTCTTTTTTAGCTGTCTCTACTTCATCCTTGATCTTGCTAATTCTGTCTTCAGCCTCATTGATTCTATTCTCTCTTCCCTCTATTGTTTTCTGGAGTTCATCTGTTTTGTTACCCTGTTCTGATACTGTTTTAGCTTGTTCAGCTAGTTGTGTTCTTAGCTCCACTATTTCAGCTTTCAGCTCTCTACTAACCTTGAGATTATTAGTGTTTTCTTCCAGAGTCTCATTTGTTGTTTATGCATTTCTGATGACAATTCTTTCAAACTCTTTACTCACTCCTGTGATAATTTCCTTAGCTAGTGTTTGGATGTTGACCTCATTATTTTGTGCTTTAACCTTTGGGGGGCTTTTAGCTGGACTCTTGTCCTGGTTCATTTCTCCAATATTTCTTCTTGTTGGTTTAACCATTTTATATATTATGTTATGAGTTCCCTCTCTCAGTACTTTTAAAATTACTGATCACTCTTGCCTGGATTCACTTGTGTCTAAGTAAGGTAATTAAAAGGTTCACAGTTGTGGAAGTTAACAGTTGTTTCAATAGTATTTTAACCCCTGATTTGGAGCTGAGTGGCTTAAAATCCTCTTTTGTGATTTTTCTTTCCTGTAGGCTATTGGAGCCTGAAGGCTTTTAAACTATAAGTAGGCTTCTTACCTTAATCACTGACTCCTGACCAAGAGATAAAGCAGGGTGTGGCAGAGATAATCCAGCAAAGAGACTTTCACAGCCCCACCACTTTGCCAGAGAGGTATAGGTCTTCTCCTGAGTTTCCTGGTTAGTTCTTTGTCCCCTGGTGTCAGCTCAGGGCCTCCCTGCTGCTGCTCCAGATTCTGAGGGCAGTAGCAATGGAGACTCAGAGTTGCACTTGATGAGTCTCAGTGGATTCCTCTCCTCCCTTCAGCTATCCCCTTATTGGTGGAACAGATTGGAGGTGGTGTCTCAAGTGATAAACTACCGGATGGTTACCAGCCACTTAATCTCTACCTAGGCTCCTCTCTGTCCACCAGACACACGTGTTTGCACTCACCAGTGATTTGGTGGGTTCCTGAAGTCATTCTAGTCCTGTCTTGTTGCGGTCCCAGGTGGTCTCCTTTGGTATTCCTAGTTGACCTGGAAGAGGAGAGAAGAGAAACAGATCTTCTGCTGCTTTGGTTAGTGTTTTTATTCAGATAATTGTACTCATTCACTCTGAAATATATATATTTAGCAAAAATAGATATCATATGGTAATATAACCCTCTTCATGCACTTAAAATATCTATAAACATTCCCCAGTGTCATTAGATATTTTTCTGCAGCATCTCTTTATGTTGGCAATGAATTTCATCATATGGTTATAGCTTAATTTATTTAATAGTAGCAAATATTTATGAAATGATTCCTATGGGCCATGCTTTAGACTGATCATCTCATTTATTCTTTACCATAAATCTTTGAGGTTATTAACCTTATTTCTGAAGTAAGGAAAGGAAACAGATATGGAGGCAATATTTTTCCCAAGGTCTATTAGTCACCTTACTAAGTGTGCACTGCTGGCATTTAGAGTTAAATAGTGCTAACAGGACTGTGAAGAACATTTGCAACTATATGCTTTGCACATGCTGTTGTTATTTCAAGGATAAATATCTAGAAATTTGAAGCAGCAAAGTCAAAGCAAGTACACCTTTTTATGAAATTAAAGACTGAGGCTTACCAAGTTACAGATGCTACTATGATTCTGTTCTGACTGCCTTGGGCAGATGAACTTGCCAACATGTCCCCAAAACTCACCTCTCCAGATCCCTACCCAACTAAGGAAAGATAGAAATTGGCTGGAGGTATGGAACAACCAGCCAACATCCATGTCCAGTGGAGAAGCAATTACAGAAGCCAGAATCTTCTGCACCCCTAAAAAAATTTTTTTTGGTCCATGGCTCTGGACCAAAAAAAAAACTCTTAACTTCTATTCCACTGGAACCAGAAACATTTGTCACCAGGAATCTTTGTTTTATACCATCACTGAAAATGAAAGAAAATCTGAAAAACATCAGAGGAAGCCAGGCACTGTTTCACTAATCTGAGAGAGAAGAGAACAAAGGAAAGACACTTGGAGTAGTAGTAGGTGTAGGTGCCAGTTAGAAAGAAAGTTAAGGCAACATCATAAAAAATAGGCAAAAAATAGATACAGATATAGACATAGACAGATAGATAGAGATATAAATTCTTGGTGTATTGCACCAAAGTAAAGGACTCTGGGGTGATGGGGAGGGTTCAGGTCCCAGAACATGGTGGCAGAGGAGGACCTGGTGGGGTTGTATTGTTATGTGGAAATTTTATGCATGTACAAACTATTATATTTCACTGTTGACCATAAACCATTAACTTCCCAATAAATAAATAAATAAATGTAAAACTGAAAGCTCTCTCTCTCATATAGAGTAAATAATGGAATCAGGAACAAGCAAAAATAAAAAACAGATATAAAGTCAACCCATATCTGTGATCTTAGAAGAACTGTTATAATTTCTGCTGAGGGAGATGGGGTCACAGAACTCTGCTGAAAGAGATGGTGTAGGATTATACCCCCATTATATTATTTTTTTTTGTAAATCACTAATAATTTTTTTAAATACTGGGGCTTGATGAAACTGTGGAACTCATTCTAAGGATATATGGGTGAAATTTATCTTCTCTATACCTCTCTTTCCTGTCTACTAGACATCCTGTCTACTACACATCAGTTTTAATTCACAACACCTATCTTGAACTTATCCACAAAGTATCATGAATTCTATTTTAAAACCCACGGTTGCATAATTAAGTAGAGACTATTTTATTTGCTATTTTAAATTGCTAATAAGGACTTCCAGAGGTTTGACCATGAAGTAGCAGCTGCCTCATGTTGCTTCTCTGATCAACAAGTTAAAGCATGGAAAAGTTGCCTGGAAAATCGTCAAATTACAACTGCGATTTCCTAAGAAACTCACTAGGCCACAGGTGGGTGCAGGTGGTCAGTGGATGTAAAAAGGGATGAGGGAGAAATTCTTAGGACTTAAGAAGCCATACTTAATGGCAGGGAGCACCATTTTGATAGCAATGCAGTAGAACACAGAATTGGTGGTAGAAAGACAGCTAATTTCTGGGCATATCACACACTTGAAAAGTGACTGATATCAAACATCTATAAGAAATTGGTACAATCTACAAAATAGAAAAATGAAAACCTAATAAAAGGTGGGCCAAAGTAAGAAAAAGTTTTTTAAATACACACACACACAGGCACACACACACACACACACACACACACACACACACACACACACACACACAGAAATGGAGGGAGAGAGAGATATGGCCCACAGATATATGAAAAAATGTTCTATTTCACTTATTATTAGAGAAATGCAAATTTAAACTACATTGAAACTCCATCTCACACCTGAGAGAATAACACACAAAAAAAAACCAGGAGGGGACCAGGCAGTAGCACAGCAGGTTAAGTGCACATGGTGCAAAGTGCAAGGACCTGCATAAGAATCCTGGTTCCAGGTATTGATCTCTCCCTTTCTCTGTCTTCCCCCTCCTCTCTCAATTTCTCTCTGTCCTATTCAAACAACAATAACAATAACAACAAGGGAAACAAAATGGAAGCAATTGCCTCCAGGAGCAGTGGATTTGTAGCACAGGCACTGAGCCCCAGCAATAACCCTGGAGGCAGAAAATAAAAAATAATAAACAGGAAATGATAGGTGTCTGTGAAGTTGTGGAGAAAAGGAACTCTGCTACACTGCTAGTGGGAATGCAAACTGGTGCAGCCCCTATGGAAGATTTTATGAACAGACATTAAACAAATAAATGTAGAATTGCCTTCTGATCCAGCAATACCACACTTAAAACATTTATCCAAAGAACAGTTATACACTAATTAGAAGGGACATAAGCACTCCATGTTCATAACTGCATTATTCACAATCACCAAAGAGTAAAAGCAGCCTAAATGCTCATGAACAAATGACTGGATAAAGACATTATGGGATATATATTCTATGGAATACTACTATGTAATCAAAAATGATAGTTTTGTATTCCTTGAGACAAAGTAGATGGAAATGAGGTGGTTATGCTTAGCAAAATGAGTAAAGAACAATATAAGAAAGAACATTTACCAGATTATTTAAATTATATGTAGAATCTAGAGGATTTATACACAAGAACTTGCAAAAAAAGAAGAGGAGGAAAAAGGAAGAGGAGGAGGAAGAACCAAACTATTTCTAATAGTTTTTGAGATCTATGGTTGCTAGTGCTGGGAAGCGGGAGAGTGGGTACACAGAACTTTGATGGTGGGAGGGGTATGGAACTATGTCTGGTAATTTTACAATCTAGTAACACATTATTAATCAGAAAATAAAAATAAAATGAAAAAGAAATAAAAATAAATTGTTAATGAAACCAAATTAATATTTTAAGATCTTACTAGACTGCATTTCTTCTTTGTTGACTTTCTTGTCCTTGCCGTTTAGAATGGGACATAGTTTTGACATCCAGAAATATATAGCATTTAAGTATTCTAGCTACCATTCCCTTTATATAATGAACAAATAGAAGGAAGAATAAATAAATGAGTGGGTGAATGGGTGGACGGATGGTTAAAAAGATAAATGGAAGGATGGATGGAAACATGGATGGATGGATGGAGGAGGAAAACATGGATGGATGGATGGATGGATGGATGGATGGATGGGTGAGTGGATGGATGGATTTATGGATAGGAAAATGAATGAATGAATGAATGGATATATGGGAGGATGTATGTATGTATGTATACATGCTGGTATATCAAATATTTTCTGGAGTCTCCATTGACAGCAACCTTTTACCTCTGTTTTAGTAACTTGGTAAGATTTCAATCAGCTGAAGTCCTGTTTTAATTTATTCTGGAATGAAATTGTTGCTAGGGTTTTTACTATCATTCTGACTTGGAAATTATTCTTAGACTTAGTAGAAACTATGGCATAGATCTGGATTCCTGATTTTCTAGGAACAAAATCACCAGTTACCACAAATAAAGCACTTTACCAAAAGTACATTGCTTTATTCCATACTAATATATATTTGCAGTTGTTGTTTTCATATTACAAATAAATTGAGAGCTTAGGCAGGTTTGGTGACTTGTACTGAGTCATAGTCAGTAAGTGACAGAAGAACGTGCTATATTCCCTGTTATCTATCAAAATAAATGACTAAGGAAATATAGAATTTCTTATGTTTTCTCTCTTTCTCATTTGAGATCCTTATTTATTTCAAAACTATAAATAAAATATACAGTTGAAACTGAATGAATTTTTTATGATAGATATTATATCCAAGAAGCATAGTGTAGTAATTTCAAAAACATCTTCTATTGGCTTGCATCCAAGATTTCTATAGAGAGTCCCCAACTGAACATCCTCAACTTGTTGGTTTTTCACTTTACAATGGCAAGATGGTATGCATTCAGCAGAAATCATACTCCGTATTTTAAAGTTTGCTCTTTTCCTGGGTTACTGATTTGTGGTAGGAGACTTTCTTGTGATGCTGGATGGACAGTGGTTGTGAGTCAGAGATCCCACTCAGCTGTATGATCAACCTTCTAGCAGCTGTTCTGGAAGCTCATCAGAAGAGAGAGAAATTGATGACCCTATTTCTGTAGCATCTCTATCATCTGGCCATGATCAGTTCAGTGCTTCCAACATTCTCCAGGCCCTGAGTGCTTCCAGCTGTGTACATTAATGGTAATAATCATAAAACCATACTGTTTTCCCACTTTCAGTGCAAAGCTCAATAAATTGCATGAACTATCCAGCGCTTCAGTACAAAATTGACTATATGCTAGATGATTTTGCCCAAACTGCAGGCTAATGTAAGTATTAAGGGTATGTTTAAGGTTGGCTAGACTAAATTATCATAGGTTTGTATGATAGGTTGTAGACATTCTTGGTTTATATTTTTAACCTGTTGTAACTCATCAGAACATAGCCCCTTCATAAATAAAATATGGGTACATCTTTTAGAAACATGCTAGACTTAGTAAACATCTATGCCAGTCCTCTAATTCTGAGTCCACCTGTTCATTTGCTCATGCCAATCATTTCTTGAACTCTCATCTGATCCATACCTCTCCAAACTCTTCATATGCTTACTGACTGTCAGGTGGAGCTTGAGTCTCCAAATGACTGAAGAAGAAAATTATTTCCTGAGAGGAAGAGAAAGAAGGGAGTGAGGGATCACGTAAAGTGATTTTTATCCACTTACAATATCTGTTTGGGTCAACTGCACCTACATGCCCACTCCCAGACATAGGCCTTAGGCAGAAAGACTAAAAATCCTTCCCTCCTTTGGCAACAGCCATTCTTTCCTTTTGTAAACTGCTACATTCCTCCTCTGTGGCACTGACCAAACTCTTATGCCATTGTATTCATCTCTATCTCCCCAGCTCACTGGGAACACTTAAATGTGGAGCCAAATACTTTGTTTTCAAAGGTGAACAAATATATTTAACCAATGTCTGAATCTGATTGTGTGAATACTAGAATTAATGATAATAAGTGTACTGAGATCAGGATCAACCTCTTATTTGCATATGGTGGTTGTTTTGGAAGACTGGATAATTTAACTTCACATTGTAGTGAACTACACTCCAACTGGTGAACTCTTGATTTCCAAGGTAAAGCTGGCTGCTTTGACTTTCCTTTCCATGGAAAAGAAAATAGCACATGTTGTCCTCTGGACAGGACTTCAATCACCTTTTCCTACCGTCACCATGTTACAACTGCACATACTCATCCCCAACATAGAGCCTCCATGTTTAATGCAGTGGTCTGGGAATTAAGGGCATAAGACAAGGACTTATCACTGCATCACTTACACCAGGGAGGTGTGTGAGTTCTTCCAACACCCATAAGAGGTCAAAATTATGAAGGTTGAAGTTTACCTGGCAGAATCCTGCTGGGTACTTGCAGATACAGTACCTTTCATCCCAAGGTGTACTGCTGGCGCTCACATGGGTGGCCTTGCAACCGAGGTAAGCCGCTCGCTGGCGTCCCTGTGCCAGTTCAAGAGACTGTGCAAACAGAGGGACCTCCAGGGGGAAAATTCAGGTATGAACAATCCATTTTATTCAGAAAAAGGCAAGGTATATATAGCAGAGTGGAACAAAGAACATTTTTCACATTTGTCAATAATCATGGGTTTCCAAAAGGTCAGTGCCCTTATGGTGGGAGAACTAAGCTATGATGAGAATTGATAGGGATAGTAGAAAGGTCAGTATGATTAGTTACTATGAGGCAAGAGTGCTAATTAACAAAGGTATTAAGAAAAACATGGTAGTTAAACCAGAAGAGTGAGATAAACAGAGAAGAGCAGAATATTGATGTAAGAAGTAAAGATCAAAGAATGAGGAAATAGTGTGTGCGTCTTACTGTTATGTTACTAGCAAGGCAGGGTGATGGAGTATGGTTTGTATGTGATCAAAGATGGTGAATTTATAGTGAACTTTAAATGAACTTTCAAGAAGGCAACCATTTGGTTTGTAGCAGGGGAATTGGTAAAGTGTTAGAGGATACAGGCCTTTGTGTAGCCTGGGAGACTGACAAGGGGAAACTGAGTCAGGAAAGCTTTTCCCTCCAAGCTCCATCCATGAGAGGGAGAGGCTGACAGGTGGGGTGTCTTTTCAGACCCCCATCTTTAAGATGGGGAGTTCCCCTGTGCTCTACCATGCTTTCACATTGTCCCAAAGTGTACCCTTAAGACGAGGAGAGAGTTTAGAGCTTTTGGGTGTTCTACTTTTGTTGGAAGGCTCACAAATGAGGCATAGGCAGAAGGAACCATGTTGGTTGTTGTTAAAATTTCGGGAGGCTCTGGCCGGGCGGGTCTAGCTTCACGGGTGGGTAAACAGAGACGCGGAGACCACGGCTGGGCAGGGAAGCTGTATTTCTTTATTCAGGAACAACGATTCACAAACTAAGACAAACTAATCACCAAACAGAACTCGGCTGTCTCTTTGCGGCGTCGCAAGCACTCTCTCTCCCTCTGTAACTCTGCAACCCTGCAACTCTCGAACTCCGGAACTCAGGAACTCTCTCTTACTCTGGAACTCTCGTACTGGGGAACCCTCTGAAACTCTGACACACTGGAACTCTCTCTTACTCTGTAACCCTGAAACTCTAGAACTCAGGAACTCAGCCTAACTCAGGAACTCAGGAACTCTGTCTAACTCAGGAACCCTCTCTCTTACTCTCGAACTCTGGAACTCTCGGACTCAGGAACCCTCTCTCGGGGTTCCTTGGGGCGGGGCCAAGCAGGCCCGTGAAATTAATTGGACTGATCCAATTCTCTTGGCAGGGGGGAGGGCTAGGACAAACCAATGTAAAGCATACGACAATTCCCCCTTTTCTTTTTAACTAAATGACTATAGTATCAAGGGTGTGGGGTGAACAGAAACATATATAAGAAAAACCAGCATGTTGCCAAGGGAAGGCCTGAGGGGGCCATATCTGAAAAAAAAACATTTCTTGCCTCTGGGGGGCTACTTGCCTCGACGGGCAATTGCATGGGGGTGGGGAACGGCCTAGGGTCCCACAGGCAGCTGGCTGCAACTTAACTTACTATGAAACAAAACTTGTTATTAGCATATCTACTGCACGATCCAACGTTTCTAATAGAGAAGGAATTTGAGACTTTTACATATCAACAACGTCTTTTAACCTTTTGTTACACCCATTCAAGATGGAGACACACCCTAGGTGTGGGCCAGAGAGGAAACCTCAGGCATGAGAATAATTAGCATAGCCATTGTGCGATCTACCATTTCTAATAGAGAAGGTAGTGTTTTACATATCAACAAGTCTATTTAACCTTTTGTTTAGACCAACTTAGTTAAAATATATTGATTGTTAACTAATTTTTACCTCAGACTTTAAATGTAAGTTAATTTTTATCTTTATGAGAATTACGTTGAAAACCTTTTTCATTTAACTTTGACTAGTAAGAATTTAGCCTTAAAGCTACTGTTTACCAAACTTTAAACATACACATAAACATGGTCATTAATACACAAGGAGAGAAACCTTTGTTACGAAGACATGTCATTTTAAACACGAATTTAAATCTGTACTGTCTTAGTTGTTGGGGGGGGGGGTCACCATTCGGAGGTGGCTTCCTGAGCAGCTCCATTCCCGTGCAGCTCCACTTCTAGGAATTGCAGGTTGCGATCTCTGCACAAGTCTCTGCGTACTCCAGCTTGTCTGCCTTCAGACCGGACCGGCGGCTGGAGATCTCGTGTGCCCAGTTTCAGCAGGGAGCCCGGGGGTCCAGGAGGCCCGAGATGGTTCCAGAATTCATAGAAAGAGGGCAGGCAGGCCAGTTTTGTAGAAGGCGTGGGCCTAGGTGCCCAGGGGTGGCGGCCATGATAGGCCGCCGCGGCCCTGCCCCATGGCCCTGCCATGTCTGCTGCCCTGCTTGCAGTGGCCGAGCAGCGTGGAGGGATCACACGTCCAGTGCCCTGCGCCACGCGGTGGAGAGCCGGCTCCTGTGGGCTGGCCTTGGCCTCTTGCATGTTGGCCTCGGGCTCTTGCGTGTTGGCATAGGGCTCCAGCATGTTGGCATTGGGCTCCTGGGGCTTTTGTGTGTATGAAATTGCTGTTTTTTTTTTATTATTGCTGAAAGCCACCATGTCAAGAAGACTGCTTACTGATGAACTTGTTGATATCAGGTCAGTTGTGATTCCAGAGAAGAACCAGATGAAGTGATGAAAAGAGATGAGTGTTTAGAATCATTCAGAATGAGGGAAATAGTTTTCCCCAAAGTGTCATTTGAGGATGGAACCAAAGTTAGAGGGGATCAGAATAATTTATAATACTTTAGCAAGGAGCAGTTCATGGAAGTGGATATTTCCCTATAGAGTGTATCTAAAACAATTCTACAGGAAGAACTTGATAACTCTTAGACTTAGGAAATGCCCTTGGCATCCCTATATCCCTGCAGTGTCAAAGTTACATGGTAGAACTTTTAGAAAGTTTTAAAATACATGGTGCAACCTTTGACTTTAAATGACTTAACTTCCCCAAAGTGGGAACCAGAATTGCCAACTTTATCATGACATATATAATAATCTCAAACAATGAAGATTTTCCCCATGGCAAATGCTAGTCAAATGCTTCTGAGAACTCTTGTAACATGTCTAGATAGAATAATCTATTATTTGAGTTAGATGTGTTGGTTTGTTTAATACAAGGATGAAGTTACAAAAAATCAATTGTGTCAATAGATTAAGAAAAAGGGCTTGCGAACACTCAACACTCATTCATGTTGTCTACTCTTTTCAAGTTAAGTTGCCTCTTAACCTAATAATTGCACCCAGTAGTTACAAAAAATATTTTACTTGATTATAAAATATCAAATATTTTCATTACAGAAGAGAAGAAGCAAGGATTCTCAGTATTAATCACTTTTAGTGTCAACATTGTAATTAATGTTTTGACAAATGCATTATGCACAAAAATTAAATAAAAAAGTATAATGTGACCCAAAATGTGGTGTAGTGTCTGGAGTGTTGAACTTGGACATATAAGGTTCCAAATTCCATCCCTGACAATATATTTGCCAGATTTATGCTCTTATTCTCTCTACTTCTTTCTCTGATGGATAATAGTTAAAAGAAAGCTTAAAATGAAGAAATGGAAAGCTAAAGAAATAAAATTTGGCAGAACTATGGTCTCATACATAATTAGACCAATCCAGAAAACTTTTATTTTTCATTCATCTAGAGAGAGGCAGGGAAAGATATCATAGCACCGAACATTACTCTATTCATTTTTTTTTTTTTTTTTGCTTCCAGAGTGAAAAAATCCACTGCTCATGGTGGCCATCTTTTTCCATTGTGGTTGTTGTTGCTACTGTTGTTGTTGGATAGGACAGAGAGAAATGGAGAGAGGAGGAAAATACAGAGAGTGGAGAGAGAGAAATAGACACCCAATACAAGCAGTTACATGAGGTAAGTTTATGACAATGCAGGCATCTTAGATTACAAAAACAACTACTACTACTAAGTTTCATGTATAAAGGAACCAAAGAAAGAAGAAAGAAGGAGATTAGCCTCCACTGGGGAAGTTTTGGTTTTTTGGTCTCTTTATTTCCTTTTTGTCTTTCAATGTCTGCCCCACTCTTCCTATCTGAAATATTCACTGTAGGATAGTAAAGCCCCATTAATGATAATTTTTTAAAAGAGAAAAACTAAAAGTTGTTAATAAGAAGTAAATAATAAAATCTAGAGCAGAAATTAATAAAATAGGGATAAAAATAAAACACAAAAGATCAACATGCTAAGAGCTGTTTCTTAGAAAAATTAACTAAATAAACAATTATCTTCATAAAGAGAAGATCAAAAGCAAAAATTTAAAAAATCAGAAACAAAAAAAAAGTAGAAAAAAATCACAAAAGAATATTGTGAGCAATTATATGACAACATACTAGGCAGACACTGACATTCTTAGAAGTGTATGTCTCAAGACAAAATTAGGAACACATAGTAAACCTGAACAGGATAATGAAACATTACACCTTATGAAATTGAAACAGTCAAAGTCTTCCTCCAAATGCAATACCAGTTTACCCAGTTGATTCTACAAAACTTCCAAGAAATTAATATGTATTATTCTCTTAAAATTGAAGAAAGAACTTCAAGTAGTATAGAAAAATGTAGACAAATATCTAAGAGGAACATAGATGCAAAAAAGCTCAACAAAATACTAGCAAATAAATTTCAACAATCTGTAAATGTTGATCAAGTGGGACTTATTTTATGGATTCACTAAGCATTGCTCGACATATGAACCATCAATAATATGACACACCATATCAACAAACAGAAAGACAAAAATCATACTGTCAACTCAATAGATGCAGAAAAAGCCTTTTACAAGATTCAAACTCTTTTTGTTATAAATTACCCAACGTAACGGGTATAAAATAAATATGCCTCAGTATAATAAAAGTCATATGTGTCAAATGTCTTATACATTAATTAAAAAATCGAAAGTTTTTCCTCTAAGATCAGAAACAAGTTAAAGAATGTTCACTCTAACCACTGCTGTTCAGTATATTGCTTTTGCTGGAAGTCCTGACAAGAGCAATTATACAAGGAAAATATATAAAAGACATCAGATTTGGAAAGGACAAAGTCAAACTATCACAATTTTCAAATAATTTGATACTATGCAAAGAAAATCTGAATGGTATGAGTAAAATAAAAATAATGATAAGTAAAGACAGAGGCTAAAGATTAATATGCAAACATCTATAGCACTTTTATTTCTTGCCTGCTCCACCCCCTCTCCTTGTCACACCCTGATCCTCTCCTTGTCATACCCTGATTTTCACCAGTCACTTTTCTCTCCACCCTCTCTATGTCACATCCTGTTTCCACCCTACTTGGCAAGTATATATAAAGACAGCATTGTGAATTTTAGGGTACTTGAGTTTAGCTTAGCTCGGCTTAGATTGTGCTGCGTCCTGCATGAATAAAGAGATATGCGTACAACCCAGCCATGAGTCCCTGGTCGTCTGTTACCCGCCCGTGAAGCCAACCCGGCGAAAACAACATTTATTTTCAAAGAATGAACTACCAGAAAGAGAAGTCAGGAAAACTATTTTTATTGTGGTTGCATCAAAATAAACTAAATACTGGGCTGTGGAGGTAGTATAATGGTTATGCAAAACTTTTCATGTTTGAGGATCTTAGATCCCAAGTTCATTCCCCAGTACCACTATAAACCAGAGCTGAGCAATAGTCTCTCTCTCTCTCTCTCTCTCTCTCTCACACACACACACACGTACACGTACATGCACACACGTATTAAAAAGAAATGACATGTCCAAGCTTATAGCCTATGGAAGTATACAAGCAGCTATAACAAGGGTTATCATAAAGAGAAAAATGATAATAATGTTCACTAGATGGATGGATCAATAAATTGTGATACAGCCATATGATGAAAATGTACTCAGCAAGTAAGATAAATTAGCTAGGTTCATATGTAGCAACACATATAAAGGGGGTACTAGACTTGTAATATTGAGCAGAAAAGCTAAGTTGCAGAATATTGTGTTCATTGATATCACTCAATAAGATTATATGCACACACAGTCCGTCCACATGTCCTTGTTTCTATTTGTACATAAAGTATAAAAGCAGGTTTGGATATGGAGATTGGGTAGTGGGAATTGTGTGGAGTTGTACCCCTCCTACCCTATGGTTTTGTTAATTTATCCTTTCTTAAATAAAAAAAGAGCAGGTTTGGAAAAATATTCACTAAACTGAAGATAATAATTGTACCCAGGGAAGGAGATAGAGGCTGACCAGAGAAGTAGTTCCCTTTTTCTTTCTCCTTTTTTTTTTTTTTAAAGAGTCAATCCATTTACCATATTTTAGAAAAAATAAGGCATAAATTACTTCTGGTGTTCAGCTTGTGGTATTTATTATTTTGTATTTTTCTCTATCATTTAAACCAAATGTATAATAAGAGGAGAGAGGGGAAGAAAGGATGGGAGAGAGAGAATAAGAAGGAAGAAAACAAAAATTGTGATTCATTGTTTTTTACACAGGGTACATTTCTCCTTTAAATCAGTGATAAGCACACAGAGCTTTTAAAAGCTACTTAATTATTTAAAAATTATCATTAAAAATGAGAGTTATATTTCCTTTTTATGCATTACCTGCTAGGAAATACAACTCAATTTCAGGCTCAGCACAGATAATTAACTTGTCTTAAGTGCTTGAAAATCTCTATTTACTTGGTGATTTTGAATGACTTTTTTTCCATCTTATTTCATATGCTATTTTATTCCGTAATCCATATTTGGTGAACTTGGGAAATAATTAGGGTACAAATTCTTAAAATACAGAACAATTTTTCTCTCTAATTATATTTTTGCACTTGACTTGTATAGTAGGGTGACATTATTAAGATTATCTTGAATTGGATCCTGGCATACTGTTCTATATTTTCATTTTTTAATTATTGTTTCACTTACTATATTTTATCTGTGAACTAACAGTGGTTCACAAGATTATAAAATAAAATGGATATAGTTCTTTTTTAATTGTTTCCTTTATTGGGGGATTAATGTTATACATTCGACAGTAAATACAATAGTTTGTACATGCATAAACTTTCTGTTTTCCACATACAATACAACCTGCACTAGCTCCTCTGTCATCCTTTTCCAGGATCTGTATTCTCTACACGCACCTTAGAGTCTTTTACTTTGGTTCAATATACTAACTCCAGTTCAGGTTCTGCTTACTGTTTTCCACCTTCTTCCTGTGAGTGATGTCATTCCATATTCATCTTTCAGTTTCTGACTTATTTCACTTAACATGATTTCTTCAAGCTCCATCCAAGATGGGCTGAAAATGGTGAAGTCACTATTTTTAATACCTGAATAGTATTCCATTGTGCATATATACCACAACTTGCTTAGCCATTCATCTATTGTTGGACACCTGGGTTGCATCCAGGTTTTGGCTATTACCAACTGTGCTGCTATGCACATAGATATACACAAATCTTTTTGTATGGGTATGTGTGATTCCTTGGGATCTATCCCCAGGAGAGGAAATGTAGGGTCATAGAGTAGGTCCATTTCTAGCCTTCTGAGAGTTCTCCAGACTGCTCTCCACAGGGGTTTGACCAATTTACATTACCACCAGCAATGCAGGAGGGTTCCTTTGACCCCACAACCTCCCCACATTTGTTGTTACCTTTTCAGAAGTATGACATTCTTACAGGAGTGAAGTGGTATCTCACTGTTGTCTTTATCACATTTCTCTGACAATCAAAGACTTGGGGAATTTTTTCATATGTTTCTCAACCTTTTGGATATCTTCTGTGGTGAATATTCTATCCATGACCTCTCTCCATTTTTGGATGGGGTTATTTGTTTTCTTGTTGTTGAGTTTGGTAAGCTCTTTATATATTTTATTATTAAACTATTGTCTGATGTGTGGCATGTAATGATCTTCTCCCATTCTGTGAGAGATCTCTATGTTTGGGTTTTGGTTTCTTTTCCTGTGAGAAGTCTTTAATTTGATGTAGTCCCATAAATTTATTGTTGCCTTTCTCTTCTTTGTAATTGGATTTGTTTTATTGAAGATTTCTTTAAAATTTATGTGGAAAGAGTATGCAAATATTTTCCTCTAAGTATCTGATAGATTCTGGTCTAACATCCAAGTCCTTGATCCACTTAGAATTTGCTTTTGTGTTTGGTGAAATATAGTGGTTCAGTTTCATTCTTCTGCATGATTTAACCCATTTTTTCCAACACCATTTGTTGAAGAGACTCTGATTTCCCCATTTAATAGTCTGGGCACCTTTGTCAAAGATTAGATGTCCATAGGTGTGAGGGCTTACTTCTGGGCTCTCAATTCTATCCCACTGGTCAGTGTGTCTGTTCAGGTTCCAGTACCAAGCAGTTTTGATGACAATGGCCCTATAATAATACAATTTGAGATCTGGGAGTGTGATGCCTCCGGTTCTGTTCTTTCTTCTCAAATTGTTTTTGCAATTCTAGGTCTTTACTGGTTCCAGATACACATTTGCAACATTTGTTCTATTCTCCTAAAAATGTGGTTGGGATCTTGATGGGGATAGCATTAAATTTGTAGATGACTCTGGGTAGAATATTCATTTGATGCTGTTAATTCTTCCAACCCATGAACATGGAATATCTTTCGACTTATTCGTGTCTTTTTCAATTTCCTTAGTAGTGACTCCTAATTTTCAGTATACAAGTCTTTCACTTTTTTGGTCAGGTTGATTCCTAGATAATTGATTGTTTTTATTGCTATAGTAAAAAGAATTGATTTCTGGATTTCAGCTTCTTCTAACTTAATATTTGCATAGTGGAATGCCACTGATTTTTGAATGTTAATTTTGTATCCTGACACCTTACTGTATTGCCTGATGATTTCCAAAAGCTTCTTGCTGGATTCATTAGGTTGTTCTGTGTATACTATCATGTTATCTTCAGATAGAGTTTGACTTCTTCTCTTCCAATCTGTATCCCTTTAATTCCTTGGTCCTGCCTGATTGCTATGGCAAGAATTTCCAACACTATGTTGAATAATAATGGTGATATTGGGCAGTCCTGTCTAATACCTGATCTGAGGGGAAATGTTTCCAATTTTTCACCATTGAGTATGATGTTGGCTGTAGGTGTGCTATACACAGACTCCACTATTTTGAGGAATTTTTCCATCTATTCCCATTTTTGTAGCGTTTTTTTTTTATCATAAAGCGTTGTTGGATTTTATTAAAGGCTTTCTCTGAATCTACTGTTATAACTATATGGTTTTTGTCTTGCATTTATTGTCTTAGTGGATCTCATTGATTAATTTATGTATAATAAACCAACCTTGCATCCCTAGGATAAACCCCACTTGGTCATGATGAAAAATATTTTAAATATACTGCTGTTTCTGATTGGCTAGAATTTTGTTCAGTATTTTAGCATCTATGTTCATCAGAGAAATTGGTCTGTAGTTTTCTTTTTTGGTTATGTCCCTGTCTGCTTTTGGTATCAGAATGATGTTGACTTCATAGAAACTGAAAGGAGTATACCTGTGTATTCAGTCTTTTGGAAGAATTTAAAGTAGAGGTATTGGGGGCTGGGTGGTAGCAGTGGATTAAGCACACATGGCTCAAAACACAAAGACTGGCTTAAGGTTCCCAGTTCAAGCAGGGGAATAGCTTTACAGGTGGTGAGCCAGGTCTGTTGGTGTCTATCTTTATCTCCCCTTTTCTGTCTTCCTTTCCTCTCTGCATTTCTCTGTCCTATCCAACAACAACAACAATATCAACAACATCAACAACAATAACAACAACAAGGGCAACAAAAGGGAAAAAATAGCCTCCAGTAGCAGTGAATTGGTGGAGTAGGCACCAAGCCCCAACAATATCCTTGGAGGAGAAATAAACAAATAAATAAATAAAAGTAGATGTATTAACTCTTCCTTGAAGGTTTTGTACAATTCATTTGTAAAACCATCTGGTCTAGGACTTTTATTCTTGGGAAGGTTTTTGATAACTGTTTCAATTTCATTGGCTGTGATAGGCCTGTTCATCTAGTTTCTCTTTGTTTAATTTTGGAAGTTGATGGGCATCTAGGATGTCATCTATTTCTTTTTTTTTTTTCTTTTTCCATAGAGGGAAATTTTCTTTATTATCATCTTTAGTGGAGTGGAGGATGGAGCAGTTCAAGTTTTGTCCACACAACACCGAGGGAAGCTTTAGGGCTTTGGTGTCCTTCTCTTGCTCCTCCTAAATCTCTTTTAATCTGAAATAAAATGACTTGGAGTAGTGAAACCCCATCATTAACAAAAAGAAAAAAAATAAAGACTTAGTGAGGCTGTGTTTTTTTTTGTTATAATTTTTATTTATAAAAAGGAAACACTGACAAAAACCATAGGATAAGAGGGGTAAAACTCCACACAGTTTCCACCACCAGAACTCTCTGTCCCATGCCCTCTCCTGATAGCATTCCTATTTTTTATCCCTCTGGAAGTATGGGTCCAGGATCATTATGAGGTGCAGAAGGTGGAAGTTCTGGCTTCTGTAATTGCTTCATCACTGAACATGGGCATTGGCCAGCCTGTATCTGTCTTCCCCTAGTGGGTTGGGACTCCTAGGAAATAGGGAACCAGGACACATTGGTGGGGTTGTCTGCCCAGGGAAGTTGGGTTGGCATAATGGCAGCATCTGGAAACTTGTGGATGAACAAAGAGTTAACATATAAAGTCAAAATAATTGTTGACTAATCATGAAAGTAAAGGCTGGAAAAGTTCATATGAAGAGTTGGTGGGGGGGTCTCCATTTATTAGAGCTTGTCCATTTATTCCAGGTTTTCTAGCTTGGTGGCATAAAGTTGTTCATAGAAGCCTTGTATGGTATGTTGAATTTCTGTGGTGTCTGTTGTGATATCTCTTCTTTTTTTTTTAAATATGACCTTATATTTGTCATTCTTTTTAAAATATTTATTTATTCCCTTTTGTTGACCTTGTTGTTTTTTATTGTTGTAGTCATTATTGTTGTTGTTATTGATGTTGTTACTAGATAATACAGAGAGAAATGGAAAGAGGAAGGGAAGACAGATAGGGGGAGAGAAAGAGACACCTGTACACCTGCTTCACCGCCTGTGAAGAGACTCCCCTGCAGGTTGGGAGCCAGGGGCTCGAACTGGGATCCTTACGCTGGTCCTTGTGCTTTGTGCCACGTGCACTTAACCCACTGCGCTACTGCCTGGCTACCGCCCAACTCCCGATATCTCCTCTTTTATTTACCATCAGATTTATTTGGGTCTTCCCCCTTTGTGTTTTGTGAATCTAGATACAGGTTTGTTGATTTTTTTCACTCTTTTGAAGAACCCACATTCACTTTCATTGATCTTTTGTATGTTTTTTTTAATTTTCAGTGTTATTTATTTCTGCCTTAACTTCAGTTATTTCTGTCCTTTGGTTGCTTTAGGATTCTTTTATTATTATTATTATTATTATTATTACTATTATTATTTAAGAAAGGAGACATTAACAAAACCTTAGAATAAGTGGGGTACAATTCTGCACAATTCCCATAACCTGATCTCCATATCCCATCCCCTCCCCTGATAGCCTACCCATTCTCTATCTTTCTGGGAGTATGGAACCAGAGTTGTGTGGGTTGCAGATCAATCAGTCAATGCCCATGTTCAGCGGGGAAGCAATTACAGAAGCCAGACCTTCCACCTTCTGCTTTAGGATTCTTTTGTTCTTCTTCTAGGTCTTTAAGATGTGCAGTCAGGTTGTTCATTTGTGCCTTTTCTTGTTTCTTAATGTGTGCTTGTATGACTATGAACTTCCCTCTCAGAACTCCTTTAGCTGTGTCCCAAATATTTTAATAACTTGTGTCTTCATTTTTATTGACCCCTCAAAACATTTTGATTTCTTCCTTTATTTCCCCTTTGACCCAGTAGTTGTTAAGTAGTGTACTGTTGGGCTTCCATATTTTGGGACTATTACTAATCTTTTATTGATTGCTAAGTATTATTTTAATTCCACTGTAGTCTGAGAAGAAGCTTGGGATGATTTCAATGCTCTTGACTTTGCTGATGCTGTCTTTGTGGCCTAACATACAGTCTGTCTTTGAGAATGACCTATGTGGACTTGAGTAGAATTTGTATTCCAGTTTCTTGGGATGAATGACTATGAAAATGTTCAATAGTTCTAGTTTATCTGTCTCCTCATTTAGCTCCCTCGTGTCTTTATTGAATTTCTGCTTGAACGATCTGTCAAGTTGAGAGAATTGGGTGTTGATGTCACCTACTATGACTGTCTTGCTGTTAATATATATCACTGTAGCTCTTTCAGTAGCTGTTTGATGCATTTAGATGGCTTCTCAATTGGTTCATAGATGTTAATAATTGTTAAGTTCTCTTGATTGACTAATCCTCTGAGCATTAAGTAATGACCATCCCTATCTTCTAAAATTTTATTTATTTTAAAGTCTGTCGTGTCAGATATGAGAATGGCTGTTCCTGCCCTTTTTTGTGGACCATTGGCCTGTATGATAGTTTTCCATCCTTTCACTTTGTTTGTCTTGTTCATTTAAGTGGGTTTCTAGTAGACAGCATATTGTTGGTTTGTGTTTTCTGATTCATATTCCTACTCCATGCCTTTCAGTAGGTAAATTCAGGCCATTGACATTTATAAATATCAAAGACTGAAGACATTTTAGTGCCATTCTTGTATATTTTTATAATGTGCTGATATATGGCATATTTATGGTGGTCTGACTGTTCATAGGAGACCTTACAGAACTTCTTTCAGGGCAGTCTTGATGATAGTTGATTCCTTCAACTGTTGCTTGTCTGAGAAGGTTTTTATGCCTCCATCTATCTGAATGACAATCTAGCAGGGTACAGTAGTCTTGGTTGAAAGCTTTTCTCATTGAGCACTAGATAGATATCTTGCCATTCTGTTGGATAGTATGCCAGCTCCCCCTGGCTTCTGCTTAACCATATGCCTATATAGGGATAGATTTAATCCCATTCAAAGCTTTGGTCTATTTACATAAATCACTTTCACATTTACATAAAGCACTCCAGGGCATTGGTGGTTCAGTGATAGGATTCTCGCCTGCTCTGCCCCCTCCTTGTCACACCCTGATCTTCTCTTTGTTACACTCTGATTTTCACCAGTTCCTTTTCTCTCCACCCTCTCTATGTCACATCCTGCTTCCACCTTACTTGGCAAGTATACATAAAGACAGCATTGTGAGTTTTACAGTACTGTACTTTGAGTTTAACTTAGCTCGTCTTAGATTGTGCTGCGTTCTGCATAAATAAAGAGATACTGCCTACAGCTCAACCATGAGTCCCTGGTTGTCTGTTACCCGCCCATGAAGCCAGCCTGGTGAAAACAACATATCCTGTCGAAAACAACACCATTCTCTTCAGGCCTGTACTGTTTGTGTGGAGAATTCTGTCTGCTGCTAATCTTATGGTTTTTCCTCTGTAGGTGACTCTTTGTTTTTCTCTTGCAGCCTTCAGGATCCTTTCTTAATCCTTATTCCTTTCCATTCTAAATATGATGTGTCTTGGTGTCTTTAAGTCTAGGTTAATTCTGTTTGGGACCCTCTGGGATTCTTGAACCTTTATGTCTTTGATGTTGTCTAGACTAGAGAAGTTCTCAGCTATTAAGTCCTGAAGAATGCTTTCTTCCCTTCCCTCTCTTTCTTCCTCTGGTAAGCCAATAATGCATATATTGTTGCTTTTGAAGTCATCCCATAGGTCTCTGTTGTTTTCAGTATCTCTTAATCTCTTACTTCTTTTTTAGCTGTCTCTAATTCATCCTCAATCTTGCTAATTCTGTCTTCAGCCTCATTTATTCTATTCTCTCTCCCCTCTGCTGTTTTCTGGAGTTTATCTATTTTGGTACCCTGTTCTGATACTGTTTTAGCTTGTTCAACTAATTGTATTCTTAGCTCAGCTATTTCATATTTCAGCTCTCTAATCAACTTGAGATAATTAGTGTTTTCTTCCAGGGTCTCATGTGTTGTTTCTGAATTTCTGATAACAATGGTTTAAAATTCTTTACTCACTCCTGTGACTATTTTCTTAACTAGCATCTGCATGTTGACCTTCTTATTTTGTGCTTCAACCTTTGGGGGGCTGTTAGTTGGACTTTTTTCCTGATTCATTTAATATTTCTTCTTGGTTCAACCATTCTGTATAGTATGTTAAGAGGTCTCTCTCCCTCAGTACTTTTCAAATTACTGATCATTCTTGCCTGGATTGACTTGTGTCTAAGTAAGTTACTTAAAGAGTTCACAGTTGTGGAAATTGACAGTTGTTTTATTATTATTATTTTTTAAAGAAAGGATTAATTAACAAAACCATAGGGTAGGAGGGGTACAATTCCACACAATTCCCACCACCCAATCTCCATATCCCACCCCCTCCCCTGATAGCTTTCCCATTCTCTAGCCCTCTGGGAGCAAGGACCCAGGGTCATTGTGGGTTGCAGAAGGTAGAAGGTCTGGCTTCTGTAATTGCTTCCCTGCTGAACATGGGCATTGACTGGTCAGTCCATACTCCCAGTCTGCCTCTCTCTTTGCCTAGTATGGTGGGTCTCTGGGGAAGCAGAGCTTCAGGACACATTGGTGGGGTCTTCAGTCTAGGAAAGCCTGGGCGGCATCCTGATGACATCTGGAACCTGGTGACTAAAAAGAGAGTTAACATACGAAGCCAAACAAATTGTTGAGCAATCATGGACCCAAAGCTTGGAATAGTGGAGAGGAAGTGTTAGGGGGTACTGCAAACTCTAGTGTACTTCTGCTTTCAGGTATATATTTTGCTACTACTACTATATAAACTACTATTAGTAGTTTATGGATACGTGTGAACATATGCTCTCTCTCACAGAAACTGGTGTATATCTAGGCTTTGGGAATTTGTTAGAAAGTGAACCATCTGAGATGGAATTAGAGTATACTATGAAAGCAAAGGTCTCACCCGAGTAATGAAGCTGAAGGGTTGTCATTCTACACGTGAAGTCTCTGGACACAGTCTGAAGTGAAGCATGTTGAGGTGGCAATCCTTGTGTTGGTTAGGTTGTGATCGGCAGATGCAATATTATTTGGAATGGATTGGGAGAGGCATACGGGAAAGTGGGTCCTATCCAAGGGTTCCAGGACTGGGGGAAGTAGAGGCTCTATAGTGGAGATGTGAGGTTCCTGCTGTCTTAGGGTTCAAAAAGACAATCAATAGTTAATGTTATCATCACATTATTTGGTAATTGGGTTAACTTAGAAAAGCCCTTTGTTAGGGTTTGCTGTACAGTACCCAGTATCTTGTATATAGCTGTGCTATTGGTTGCTTCTGATCTACTTGGTCTAGGCTTTTGAGAGAGTCCGCATATCAATTACACAGCCTATGTATTAAAAAGATTCAGTTTGTGTTTTGAAAAACTTCGAGACATACAATTAATTTTCCCCCTCTCATATTAATTAACTAGTGATTTATATGACTGCATTTTACTAGGAGTGTACATAAACACCATTCCCACCACCAAAAGACTGTGACCCATCCCTTCCATCCACTCCCACCCCCCACTGGCCCAGGAAGTTGTATGTCTACCCCTCACCACAGGATTTTTACTTTGATGGCCTACTTACAATTTGGTCAGGTCCTGATTTTAGTTTCCCTTTCAGATCTTCTTACTCAACTTCTGTTGATGAGTGGGATCATCCCATACTCATCTTTATCTATCTGACTTAGCTCACTTAACATAATTCCTTCTAGCTCTGTCCAAGATGGGTCAGAGAAGGTGGGTTCATTGTTCTTGATAGCTGCATAGTATTCCATTGTGTATATATACCACAGCTTTCTCAGCCACTCATCTGGTGTTGGGCACCTGGGTTGCTTCCAGGTTTTAGCTATTAGGAATTGTGCTGCTATGAACATAGGAGTACACACCGCTTTTTGGTTGGGTGTTATGGAGTCCTTGGGGTATAACCCCAGGAGAGGAATTACTGGATCATATGGAAGGTCAATGTCTAGCCTTCTGAGAGTTTTCCAGACTGCTCTCCACAGAGGCTGGACCAATTTACATTCCGACCAGCAATGAAAAAGGGTTCCTCTGTCCCCACAACCTCTCCAGAATTTGTTGCTGCTGTCCTTTTTGATGTATGCCATTCTTACAGGAGTGAGGTGATATCTTAGTGTTGTCTTAATTTGCACTTCTCTGAGAATCAGTGACCTAGAGCAGTTTTTCATATGTTTGTTAGCCTTTTGGATCTCCTCTGAGGTGAATGTTTTGTTTATATCCTCTGCCCATTTTTGGATGTGGTCATATGCTTTTTTGGTGCTAAGTTTGCTGAGCTCTTTATATATTTTGGTGATTAGTTTCTTGTCTGATATATGGCATGTGAAGATCTTCTCCCATTCTGTGAGGGGTCTCTTTGTTTTTTTAATATTATTTGGATGTGCAGAAGCTTCTCAATTTGATGTAGTCCCGTTGGTTTGTGTCTGCCTTAGTCTTTCTTGCAATAGGGTTTGATTCATCAAAGATTTCTTTGAGGTGTAGGTGGGAAACTGTTTTGCCAATGTTTTTCTCTACGTATTTGATTTTTTCTGGTCTGACATCTAAGTCTTTGATTCATTTGGAGTTGATTTTTGTTTCTGGTGAGATAAAGTGGTTCAATTTCATTCTTCTGCATGTTACAACCCAGTTTTTCCAGCACCATTTATTGAAGAGAGCCTCCTTCTTCCATTTAATCCTTTGGGCCCCCTTATCAAAGATTAGATATCCATAGGTGTGGGGATTTATTTCTGGGCTTTCAATTCTGTTCCACTGGTCTGTGGGCCTATTTTTGTTCCAGTACCATGCTGTTTTGATGATGATGGCTTTCTAATATAGTTTAAGGTCTGGGAGTGTGGGGCCTCCATTTCTGTTTCTTTTCCTTAAATGGTTTTGACAATTCTAGGTGTTTTAATGTTCCAGATAAATGAATGTAGTGTTTGTTCTATTCTCTTAAAGAAGCTCGTTGGAACTTTGATGGGTATTGCATTAAATTTGTATATGGCTCTGGGGAGAATATTCATTTTGGTGATATTTATTCTTCTGATCCATGAGCATGGGATATCTTTCCATTTCTTGGTATCAGTTTCTATTTCCTTGAGTAGCAACTCATAGTTTTCAGTATATAAGTCTTTCACTTCTTTGGTAAATTTTATTCCTAGGTATTTGATTGATTTTGCTGAAACAGTAAATGGGAGTGATTTCTGGATGTCTTCTTCTTCAGATTTAGTGTTTGCATAAAGAAATGCCACTGATTCTTGTACATTGATTTTGTAGCCTGATACCAGTTGTTTTATTATTATCTCAATCCCTGAGTTGAATCACAGTGGCTGTTATAGTCTCATTTGTTCTTTTTCCTCCCTGTATGCTATGGGAGCCTGAGGTCTTTTTAACTATAAGTAGGCTTTTTAGCTTAATCACTTATTCCTGACCATGACATAAATCAGGGTGGGGGAGAGATAACACAGACCTTGCACAGACCTTCCCACGACCTGATGATCCAATGCACTGGCTCAACTAGGCTGCTCTTCCAGCTGAAAGTACTTGGCCCTGTGAGTTTCCCGACAAGTCCTGTTTATACTCCGTGAGTTCTGTGGCAGTGATTCACCATGTCTCCCCAATTCATCAGGAGAACAGTGTGGAAAGGTTCTCACTATACAGTCCCACTTCTAGCCCACCAGCATATAGATCTTCTCCTGAGTTTCTGGGCCAGTTCTCTGCCTCACAGTGCCAGCACAGTGCCTACTGGCTGCTGTTCCAGCTCTGAAGGGGCAGTAGCAATGGAGACTCTCAGTTGTATTCGTTGAGACTTATGCGAGTCCTCTCCTCCCTTCAGCAGTCTTTTTGTTAGTAAAACAGACTAAAGGTGGCACTGCAGTGGGTTAACTGCCAGACTATTACCTGCTGCTTTGGAGTAGATACGCGCTTTCACCTAAGGAATCTCTTCTTAGGCTCCTCTCTGTCCACAAGCTACATGTGTTTGCACTCACCAGTGATTTGGTGGATTCTCAAGGTCGTTCTAGTCCTGTCTTGTTGTAGTCTCAGGTGGTCTCCTTAGATCAAAAGGAATATAGTTATACATCATTCCCACAACAAAATTTCTGAGTCCCCTCCCCCAGAGATAAACACTTTAGTACTGTTAAGGTCAAAGTTATGGGTTAATAACTCTTCTTTTTTAAATTTTTATTTGTAAAATGGAAATACTGGCAAGACCATAGGATAAGAGGGGTACATTTATACACAATGCCCACCCCCAGAGCTCCATATCCAAACCCTTCCCTTGACAGCTTCCATATTCTTTATCCTTCTGGGAGTATGGACCCAGGATGATTGTTGAGTGCAGATGATGGAAGATCTGGCTTCTTAATTGCTTCTAACTGAACATGGGTGTTGGCAGGTCTATCCATACTCCCAGACTGTCTCTTTCTTACCCTAACAGAGTGGGGATCTGGGGAGGTGGGGCTCCAAGACACATGGTAGAGTTGCCTGCCCAGGGAAGTCCAATTGGCTTCTTGGTAACATCTGGAACCTGGTTGCTGAAAAAGAGTTAAGATATAAAGCAGAAATATTGTTGACTAGTCATGAGCCTAAAGGCAAGAATATTTATTGTAGATGAAGATTTGGAGTCTCTGTTTTGGAAAAAGCTACTAGGTCTATTTTAGGTATATTCCAAAGGGCCCATTTCTTTCCTAGTTTTTGCCTGCACCTGACATCTAATATACAGGTGGACCCAGGTTATTGTCTGGGGAGATGGTGTCATAGTTGTAACAAAGACTAGAAAGCTGGATCAGGGAAAAGAGTAGCTCTCCAATATGGGAAAAGTATATAAATATTGTAAACTTTAAACCCCATCAATTTGATCTGGAGTCCATGTTCAGCACAGAAGCCTATGTAACCTCTGCATCCCTGCAGGTCTGAGCTCACATTATGTGGTCAAGGCTAGGAACATTCCAGGCTGTACTAATTTCAGGATCCATCTTCCTTAGGTAGTAGGTAGAGTATGTTGTCCAAACTCCCTTCAGAGAATGGAACATTCCCTAATATTGTTGACCCACACTGAGGGCAAGGTCTTATCAGGGCCCACAAAGGGGTCCATTATGTTGTTCCTTATGGAGAAGACCAGTAACAGTGGAGAGAGGGATCTATTAGATGTCTGGGTCCATCATGTCTGTTTGGAAATCCCAGGAGTCCTTGACTAGGGTGCTCAGTGATGGGGTAGCCTAGTAGTAACCAAAAGAGCCATCATTAAAGTATGCCAGTCTCTTGTCCTTATTCAGCTTTTGTAGTCCTTACTTTTCTGGCAAGGTTAGCTTTAGAGTGATTGAGGGACATGTAATAGGAGGTAGGTGAGAAGGGTATCTAGGTCTAAGTAGAAACTGTTTCATTAGGTACTTTAATGTGTCTTTTTAGGTCTTTCTACTTTCTTGCTTCATATATTAACTCACTGCAGACTGTTGTGCACTTTTGCTTTAAGGTATGTATTTTCCCCTAATGTATGGATACATATACATATGCCCTATCTCATGGGCCCTGATATTTATATAGGTTTTGCAATTTTGTTAAGAAGTGTGCCACCTGAAATGGAATTAAGGAGTCCTATGTGCTAGGAAAGGTCTCACCAGAGTAATGAAGCTAAAGAGTTGACATTGAATGCCTGATGTCTCTAGACACAGTCCAAAGTGAAGTATGCTGAAGTGGTACTGGTTACATTGATTAGGCCAGGATCAGCAGATGCAGTATCAGTTGGTGTGAATTGAGAGAAACATTCATGAAGGTGAGCCCTGCCCTAGGGGTTCCAGGACTGGAATGTATGGGATTTATAGAGAAAGGGGAAGGTTCCTGCTGCTTAGGGTTTAAGAAGGCAATAGATAATTATTGCTATAACAACCAAATTATTTGGCAATTGGGTTAACTTTGACAATCCCATTGTTAGGATGTGCTGTATCATACAAGACCTCATCATAATTTGTGTCCTTTTATGCTATTTATATATAGCTGTATCTTATAAAGGAACACCACCAGTTGCTTCTGTTCTCCCTGGTCTAAGCTTTTAGGAAATTTAATATTTAAAATAACAAGTTATTATTAGAAATGTATTAATAGGGGAGGAGGGTGTAGTGCATCAGGTTAAGTGCAGGTTGCATGAAGCACAAGGACCAGCATAAGGATCCCAGTTCGAGCCCCCAGCTCCCCACCTGCCAAGGGTTAGCTTCACAGGTGGTGAGGCAGGTCTGCAGGTGTCTATCTTTTTCTCCCCCCTCTGTCTTCACCTTCTCTCTCCATTTCTCTCTGTCCTATCCAACAACAATGACATCAATAATAAAAAAGCAGCAAGGGCATCAAAAGGGAAAATAAATAAATAAATATTTTTTAAAATTTTAAAAAGAAATGTATAAACAATTTGAGCCCACTATGAAAATATAATCTGATTACCAATTTGAAGCCTTAAGTGTTTAGATTGAAGAAATGTATACTCAGACTATGGTCTATGCATCAAAAAAAGTTTGAGACATTCAATCCATTTCCCCCCTCTCATATAATTAAATAATTAAGTTAATTATTTAATTAAATAGTCATTTAATTAAATAGTCATTTGTGAGACTGTAAGCTAATAGGAATGTATATTAACACCATTCCCACCACTAAAGGTCTGTGTCCCTTCTCCCCCTCCTCAGTTCTTCTTCTAGCGTTTGCCCTTCTTCTGTAGCCAGTCAACAGTGTCAGGTTGAGCCTGATGTAAAGTTTCAAGACCTCCTTTGAATCTGGAGAGGAGGCAGTCGTTGACTATGTGGGTCATAGTCTGTCTGTAGCTGCAGGGGCAGTTCGGGTCATCTCTGGCTCCCCAGCGATGGAACATAGCGGCGCACCGGCCATGGCCTGTTCGATAGCGATTGAGGAGGGCCCAATCATAACGTGCTAGGTCAAAGCCGGGTTGACGCTTGCAGGGGTCTGTGATGAGGTGTTTGTTCTTTACCTCAGCTGACTGCCAACTCTGTTTCCAAGAGACTGGAACAGAGAAGTTCAGTGTAGGCATAGGGGACCAGATTGGGTGATGAGACGTCAAGCGTTGGACAGGGTGGGTGAAGATCTCCGCCTATATTGGCAGGTCCAGTCAAACGTAGACGTGGGAAATGAACTTAGATGATGCCACATCCCAACGAATATCTGGCGGGGTGATGTTGCTAAGAACTGGCAGCCATGGAACTGGGGTGGAATAGATGGTTCCAGAAATTATCCTCATGGAGGAATATAATTTGGAATCGACGAAGTGGACATGGGGGCTACGGAACCATACTGGGGCACAGTATTCTGCAGTGGAATAGCATAATGCCAGAGATGATGATCGTAGTGTGGAAGTGCTTGCGCCCCATGAGGAGCTGGCCAGTCTTGCAATGATGTTATTCCTCGCGCCCACCTTTGCTGCAGTTTTTATGAAATGTTCGTGAAATGACAGAGTGTGATCGAGAGTAACGCCAAGATAGACTGGCTGGGCTTCATGCCGGATTCTCATATCGCCAAGCTGCACATTAAGCTCATGCGAAGCCGAGGCATGGTGTAGATGGAAAACAGATGATACCGTTTTTGCAGTGCTAGGGATTAGTCGCCATTTTTTACAGTAATCAGATATCAGAGACATGTCTTTCGTGAGTGTTTCCTCGAGGATGTCGAACTTGGATGCCTGAGTTGCACAGCAGATGTCATTGGCGTAGATGAACTTCCTTGAAGAAGTTTCTGGGAGGTCATTGATGTAAATATTAAATAGCGTAGGAGCCAGAACAGAGCCCTGGGGGAGGCCACTTGAGACAAGTCTCCATCTGCTAGACTTGTCACCCAGATGCACCCGGAATCTTCTGTTTTGGAGAAGAAACGATATAGTGTTGGCTACCCATGGAGGCAGGCATCTTGAAATCTTGACTAGGAGACCACGGTGCCAGACTGTGTCATAGGCTGCTGTGAGATCAACAAAGACAGCACCCATCTTTAAATTCTTCTGGAATCCATTTTCAATGTAAGTTGAGAGGGCCAGGGCTTGTTCGCAGGTAGATCTTCCTGGGCGGAAACCAGCTTGGGCGGGTGATAGGAATTTCTCTGTAAGATGAGAAATATGTGACAGAAGCAGCCTCTCAAGGAGTTTGTAACACGTGGAGAGGAGAGAAATTGGTCTATAGCTGGCGGCCAGTGTTGGGTCTTTCTTTGGTTTCAAAACCGCTATAATCTTCGCACAATGCCAAACTTTGGGCATAGACTCAGATTCCAAGATGTGGGACAGGAATGAAGTGAGCCACTTCTTTGCCACGGGACCCAGGTTAAGAATGAGTTCTGAGGTGATGTTATCATAGCCAGCAGCTGTTCCTGGTTTAACCCTCTTCAAAGCATCTTCCAGTTCAGACAGTGTAAAGGGAGAGAGTTTAGGAGATGGACAAGATAACCAGAAGTGGGATGACCACTTATGGGAAATTTCTCTTTTCCAGACTGGGTCGATCTTAGCACATCCAACTTGAGTTAGGTGACTGGCCACTGAGTTTGGAGATACGGGAGGATGTGAGACGGGAGGGGGTTGGTTACCGGCACCCAGTCTGTGAAGAAGCTTTCAGGCCTTCCTACTTGCGTGGGTGAAATTCAGACTTTCCGTGAGTTGTTGCCAGCGGGCTTGGCGCGCTGCATCCAGGGAGGCAATGAGATGGTCAGCCACATCTGGGTCGCCCGACTCATCATACTGCTTTAGTAGTTGCTCGCATTCAGCATTAAGACAAGGTGTATAGTTAGCACGTCTCCCAGGAGGAATGGCTTGGGAAGCTGCTTTGAAGATGGCTTGGCGGAAGCGCCTGTAGGAATCTTCAGAGGGGATAGAGTTAATTGGAATTGCAGGAATAGATTTGTTGGTAAGATCACTGAACAGACGCCAGTTTGCTTTCCGAAAGTTCCATCTTAGTTTCTCCAAGCACAGAATCAGTGGGAGCTGGAGACCAATGTGGATGATAGCTGGGCGGTGATGACTGTGTGGGAAGATCTTGAGAACTTGTCTCGTAGCGGGAAAGGCTTGGCCGTTGACTGTGCTAATCCAGCACAGGTTGGGTGATGAGTCTTTATTCCATCTAGCACTGTGAAAAGAGCCTGGCTGTTTGGGATCTTATAATAGGGAGAGGTCATTCGCTGAAGCCCAGTCAGCTAAGATAGAGCCATCAGCACGCGTGGAGGAATATCCCCAGTCTTCGTGATGACTATTAAAGTCTCCAACGTAAATGGCTGGGTGATTCGGGCTAGGCAGGACCTCATTGTCCCATGAGGCACTGGGAGGCTTATATACGTTGACGAGCTGAATAGATCCAGTAGTAATGGAGTCATAGAAGGTCGAAGAGGCCGTATGGTAAACGTCCGCAAGACACGATTTGGCGTAGATGGCTCGGCCGTGTTTAGGATGGAGATTATAGCATATTAAATCGAATCCACTGGTGGTGAATCGAGCAGCTTCATCAACTGCTATATGTGTTTCTTGTAGGCAGATAACATCTGCCTGATGCTGTATCGCCAATTGACCAATAAGAACACGTTTGGCAAAGGACAGCCCCTCAACATTAAGTTGGAGGACTCAAAGAGCAGGACCAACAGCTTGAAAGCTGTCAGGAGCTGCTTGTTGCTGGCTTTGAAAGTGACTGGGATCCATGTGGATTCAGCCAGCTAGGAAGGATCGTCAGTTTCCCCAATGAATGGGTACTCATGAGATGCACCATGGGAAGGTCGATCCAATGCACCCCTCCTCAGTGAAGCTGAACATCTGCCCTCACCCTCCAGCTAGAGATTTTTACTTTGGTACCCTATTCTAAACTCAGTCAGATTCTGCTTTGAGTTTCTCTTTCTATTCTTCTTTCTCAACTTCTGTTTTTGAGTAGGATCATCCCATACTTGTCTTTGGCTTTCTGACTTAGCTCACTTAACATAATTCCTTCTAGCTCCATCCAAGATGGGTTAGAGAAAGTGGGTTCATTGTTCTTAATAGCTGCATAGACTCTTCTTTTTTTTTTTTTTTCAGGTTCATATGTTTCAAGTCTTTATTCTACATATGAGTGAAATCATCTGGTACTTGTTATTCATTTTCTTATTTACTTTACTAAGCATAATCAATTATAGTTCCATCCATTTTGTCACAAAAGACATGATATAGTCTTTCATTAGTGATTTTTATTCCATTCTTAAAGCCCCCCCTAAACAACCTTATTCTATCAGAGTACTCCTCATAGGTTCTTTATTTCAGATACTTTAAATTTATAATCACAAGAATGAAAAGGCAAACTCCTGAGAAGCATGTGGGCCATTAAAAGATGGCTGGCTCCATGTGGAAGATGATGTCCATTTTTTAAAATTTTTATTTGTAAAAAGAAAACACTGATAAAAGCCATAGGATAAGAGGGGTACAACTCCACACAGTTCCCACCACCATAAATCCCTATCCCATCCAATCCCCAGAGAGTTTTCTTATTCTTTAACCCTCTGGGAGTATGGGCCCAGGGTCTGGCTTCTGTAATTGCTTCCCCACTGAACATGGGCATTGGCAGGTCAATCCATACTCCTAGACAGTCTCTATCTTTCCCTAGTGGGGCAGGGCTCTGGGGAAGTGGAGCTCCAGGACATATTGGTGGGGTCGTCTGCTCAGGGAAGTCCTGTTGGCATCATGGTAGCATCTGGAAACTGGTGGCTGAAAAAAGAGTTAACAGATAAAGCCAAACACATTGTTGACTAATCATGAACCTAAAAGCTGGAATATTGCAGATGAAGATTTGGGTCTCCATTTTGTAGATAGATAGTAGGCCTATTTTAGTTATATTCCAAGGGCCCACGACTATATTAGTTTTTCTTTAATTAACTTCTAGAGCCCTGCCTTCACTTCCTTTCTTAACCTATTACATATTTCAGGTGTCTTTCTTTTTTCCTCTTCCTTCTGTGATAACAATAATAGGTCCTGACTTCCTCAAGTGTTCTCCAAATTCTCTTCTCTTAGTGACAGGACAGAAACAAAGGTTCTTGGCCACAAAACTTCTGTGTCCTGTGAAAATATGACTCAGAGCCCTCTGGATATCTTCCCCTAACAATTTCCCCTCTAGAAATGTGGAGCAAAATTCTTTTGGGGGGGTGCAGAAGGTGGGATATATGGATTAGAAAATGGAAGAGTAATTCCTTTTTACTATCTCTTGTATAGTTGTTTGAATAGCTAGATTGTATAAAGACAGTGCAGTATATATAGGAGAAAAAAATGTCTAGGACTAACAATATTTAGTTGAAGAATTTATGACTGGCATACAGTTCTATAGAACTGCTCCTGAATTGCCTCAATGTCTTTGCTCTCTACATGGAGCTTGCTTGGGCTATGGGAATGGGTGAGGTGATGGAGAATAAACAGTGGGAAGTGTCTAGTCACTGGGTTTGTTTGAGAGGTGGTGAATTTATTTATTCATTTTTATGAGAGATAGATGTTAAAGCATTACTCAGCTCTGGCATATGTGGTGCTGGAGATTAAGCCTCAAGCCTAGGATATGCAAGTGTTGTGCTCAACTGAGGAACTATCTCTCTGACCCCAAACAACCTTTATACCATCATCTGACCTCAGGAAATCAGGTGCATTACATCATTTACTTACCTGATGAAACACAACATTTACAGCAGGTGTAAACATGGACTTCAAGTCAGGGGCTAGCCCTGGCTCTCCCTATAATGATATAAATAAAAATTAAGGTTTTTGGTCTCTACTACAGGTAGAATAACTCAAAGGTAGTGGAAACCTGCATTTATTAATTAGTTTGTTTATTCTTTCTTGGTTTTGATAGATACAGAAATTAAGAGGGAAAAGGGAAATAGAGAGAGAGAGAGCTGCAGCACAGCTTCACCACTTATGAAGTTAACCCTCCTTGCAAGTGGAGACTGGGGGCTTCAAACTGCACCTTGGTGTGTATGTGTGCTTGACACAGTGCCCCTCTGCCTGCCCTGCCCCCAACCAAAACCTTTGTTTAAATAAAACTTCTACTCCGTGTGTTTCTGATGTAAAACCAGACTACTCATTACCTCATATAATCTTGGTAACTGTATTCTCCCCATGTTAAAACATAGGAAACTGATCCTCAAACAACATCAGCAACAACAACAAAAACCTTCACACTCTGAGTTAAGACTTAAACTCAGATTTCCTACATCCTGCCCTCCTCTTTGGGGTTAGCAACCTTTTCCAGGTAGAAACATGAGTTGAAGTATTTTAGGTAATCAATCTGGGCTAAAAGAGACATAGAAAATACCTCTTGAATTTTTCATTCCAAAAGCCAGGAAAATGAAGCCCAGAGAGATTAGAGCAGATACTTAATGGCAGAGACAGTAACTGGAACAGTTTCTTGAAGCCTGGAGCAATGAACTTTCCACCAGGGCATGAAGCCACTGTGATTTAATTTCATGTAAGACCCATGTTTCTGCTGAAGGAATCTGATAAAGTGCCTGAAGTAAGATAGGCTTAACTGCATTTTCTGCATTTCTCTCCTCTCCATCTCTCTCCCCCACCCCCATGTCCGTCTTCTACTCTGGCTTCAGAGGAATTGATGAAGCTAAAGTGGTTCTAGCTGTAAAATCCCTGTCATCTGATAACAGAAGACCCTAAATGAATTCCTGCCATTGCACATATCCTACAAGAGGCTGGTCTCTTACTGGCCCAGGATACACCAGGGGGTAAGGGGATATACAGTCTCTTCCCTGGCTCACAAAGACTCTTTGGGACAGATTACAACTAGTTATCTCTCTCTCTCCCTTCCTTCCTTCCTTCCTTCCTTCCTTCCTTCCTTCATTACATTCGCTTTCACACTTTTTTTCATCCTTTTTTATTTTGATAGCGATAAGAGACAAATTGGGAGGGAAAGAGACAGAGAGACACCTGTAGTACTGCTTTACCACTAGTGAAACTTCCCTCCCTCTGCAGGTGGGGATTTGGGCTATGACCCTGAGTGTGGTAATGTGTACGCTCAACCGGGCACACCATCACCCAACCCCAGATTCCAATATCTAACATATACCTATAGAGTCAAAACCCTAACTCTCCTCCCTTTGTCAGGTTCTGGGGGCTTTAATTTACTCTCTGTTGTGAAAACATGAGCCCTGAATTTAAATCTAGAAGACCCTACTTTGATCTGCTTTATGAGCTATGAGATTCTACTCCATCAAATGATTTCTAGGTGCTTCCTTCCCCTTCACTGAAAAAAGAAAGAAAGCCTCACTAAGTTTACACAGAATTATCTAGAGAATTGAATGGCATAAAATTGGAGGAACTCCTGGAATAGTTGCCACCTTCCTCTTGTTTTGAATTTTAACATGTGATGTAAACAGAAGAGTTAATAATATATGATATATAAACTTGCCGTCTTGAAAAGGTTATACTTGGATAAATACAGAGCTCTTCTGTCCCTTCTCAAGTTCAATATCCTTTGCAAGACACATGTACTTTCCTTCTTTAGACTTAAAATATGTATTTATATTAAAGTATTAACTTGCTTATGAGTGAATCAGAGCATGTATGACTCTGGAATACATGATGCTAAGAAGTGAACTAAGGACCCAACATATGAAAGTCCTGTGCTCTGTCACTTAGGTACCTCTCAGGCTGCTCAGTGTATTTCCATGCTTGATCCTATCCATCTTCAGAGCTGGTATTATCTCACACTGCTCATTTTCTGCCTTATGCCTTGTGCTCTCTAAATAGCTAGCTTCCTGCTAGAAGGCCAGAGGGCTGAGAAGCTATGCCAGTTGTGATGGGATTGAGTGAGGTCAGGGCTGTGCCTGCAGAGGGTGAGGACACTAGCTCAGCTCTTCAATCTCCTCCATAAAGCTGCAACCCTTCTGCTGTGCTGTTCTGATCTACTACTTACTTCTAAGGGGAGCCAGCCAAAGAGGACTTCTTCAAAGCTCTGTCTCTCTTCTGAGCATACCTCAAGTCATTTCTTCTCCCCAAGCCACCGGATAAATAATAGATAAAATCACTGCATTTGAATAGGACTCCCCTTGGGACCTGGGAATATTTTACTGAGTTATTAAAGGGAAGTTTTCTTCTCCATCCCTGTAGAGGTGAGCACAGGGCAGAAGATATCTTTTCTCATAGGCCTTTGGTATCTGCAAAAACAAAAGGAAAATGAGATCCTGGGATTCTGCCCCATCCTTTTTTTTTCTTGTTATTTGGAGAAGTTCCACTTTCTGTCCGAAGGTACTCTGAGTCCTCATAGAAGCATAAGCATAAAGAATGACTGTGTGCTCCATTTCCATTTGTTTGCTATCTGTAACCCAACCAAGTCCTGACTCTATCACCTCACAGACAAGACAAAAACAGAACTTGGATTTTTATAGAAGAATGTGTAAATCATAAATGCACTACTCAATGAATTCTCAGAAACTGACTCTATCCAGGTGACCTATTTATAGATTAAAAAGCAGTACATAAGGTTCCAGAAAGTAATTTCTTAGCTCAATTGCCTTAGTCATCAAGGTTTGATGGGAATAAAATTATGATGTTGATTTTAAAGAAAATATCATTACACCAGAATTAGAGAGTTTGAATGGAATTTAAGTATCCTGGTCCAATATTTGCTATAAATGTTTCTTGCCTTTCATCCTTGAAATATTAATGAATGAGCTGGGGAGACAGCATAATAGTTATGCAAAAGATTTTCATGCCTGTGCCTCAGAAGTTCTATGTTCGATCCCCTTCTTCTTCTAGCGTTTGCCCTTCTTCTGTAGCCAGTCAACAGCGTCAGGTTGAGCCTGATGTAAAGTTTCGAGACCTCCTTTGAATCTGGAGAGGTGGCAGTCATTGACTATGTGGGTCATAGTCTGTCTGTAGCCGCAGGGGCAATTCGGGTCATCTCTGGCTCCCCAGCGATGGAACATAGCGGCGCACCGGCCATGGCCTGTTCGATAGCGATTGAGGAGGGCCCAATCATAACGTGCTAGGTCAAAGCTGGGTTGACGCTTGCAGGGGTCTGTGATGAGGTGTTTGTTCTTTACCTCAGCTGACTGCCAACTCTGTTTTCAAGAGACTGGAACAGAGAAGTTCAGTGTAGGCATAGGGGACCAGATTGGGTGATGAGACGTCAAGCATTGGACAGGGTGGGTGAAGATCTCCGCGTATATTGGCAGGTCCAGTCGAGCGTAGACGTGGGAAATGAACTTAGATGATGCCACATCCCAACGAATATCTGGCGGGGTGATGTTGCTAAGAACTGGCAGCCATGGAACCGGGGTGGAACAGATGGTTCCAGAAATTATCCTCATGGAGGAATATAATTTGGAATCGACGAAGTGGACATGGGGGCTACGGAACCATACTGGGGCACAGTATTCTGCAGTGGAATAGCATAATGCCAGAGATGATGATCGTAGTGTGGAAGCGCTTGCGCCCCATGAGGAGCTGGCCAGTCTTGCAATGATGTTATTCCTCGCGCCCACCTTTGCTGCAGATTTTATGAGATGTTTGTGAAATGACAGAGTGCGATCGAGGGTAACGCCAAGATAGACTGGCTGGGCTTCATGCCGGATTCTCGTATCGCCAAGCTGCACATTAAGCTCACGCGAGGCTGAGGCATGGTGTAGATGGAAAACAGATGATACCGTTTTTGCAGTGCTAGGGATTAGTCGCCATTTTTTACAGTAATCAGATATCAGAGACATGTCTTTCGTGAGTGTTTCCTCGAGGATGTCGAACTTGGATGCCTGAGTTGCACAGCAGATGTCATCGGCGTAGATGAACTTCCTTGAAGAAGTTTCTGGGAGGTCATTGATGTAAATATTAAATAGCGTAGGAGCCAGAACAGAGCCCTGGGGGAGGCCACTTGAGACAGGTCTCCATCTGCTAGACTTGTCACCCAGATGCACCCGGAATCTTCGATCCCCTATACCATTATAAGTGAAAGCTGTATAATTCTTTGAACAATAAAGAAATAAATGAAAATTAGTGACTTTTTTGCCAGCAGGGCTGACCATGGGGTTTAGTGTCACAAAACCATTATTTTTATTATTATTATTAAGACAGAAAAATTAAAAGGGAAGGGAGAGATAAAGAAGGGGAGAGAGAGAAACCTGAAATATTGTTTTACCATTTGTGAAGCAAATAGTCTCCTTCAGTAGAAGAGGGCCAGAGACTTGAACCCTGGTCCTTGTCTTCCACCCAACTACTGACCAAGTATAGCCCGGCTTAGATTCCAAGGTCAGATAAGATAGAGTATATTCAGGTTGGTGTGGTTACACATGTCCTGGACCTTGTTTGCATTCAACTTTGTGTGCCACCACCCAGTCTCTAGTGGCCTATTTTTTTAGTTTAGGATCTTGTTTTACAGAGTCTTTGAAGCAACTTTATCTTGAACACAATATGTTTTACCTGTACAAAATTACATTTTGACTTCTTTTTAAAATTTTATTTATTGATTGATTATTGGATAGAGACAGAAAGAAATAGAAAATGGAGAGGGAAAGAGATACACACCTGTAGCCCTGCTTCACCAATTCCGAAGCTTTCTTCCTGCAGGTGGGAACCCGAGGCTTGAATCCATACCCTAGAGCACTGTAATGTGTGCACTTAACCAGGTGCGGCACTGCCTGGCCTCCATTTTGGCTTCTGTACAAGTTGAATGAGCCAAATGGATAATAATAAATACTGTATATTGTTTTAGTTTGTTTCTTTTCCTTTCTTATTTTAGTGAAGGGCATAAACATCTGAAGGAACACAGAAGCTGTTAGTAAAGCCTCTTGAGGAGCCAAAAATTTTCTCTGGAAATCGCACCTATTAGCCCTAGTTCTTTCCTCCAGAGTCACCCAGATCTATTCCAATGCATGTAACTGTTCTTAAACCATTTGAAAAAAAAAAAAGCTGTGCTGGAATACTCGAGTTATTTATCAACTTCCTTCTTTTCTGAGAAATTAGGTCCTTTCTTTTCAATGTTCAACGTTCTTAGTTTTTAAAATATTTATTGTACAAACTCCACTTTTAAGAGCTTTCAGGTTTGTCAATGATGCTCTCGAAATGTAATGTCCATGTCAAAATGTATTATTCAACTATAAAAATCAGAAGATTGCAATCCTAACATAATTGTCAAACTGAGCTAGCTATGGACTTCAATGAAAACCAACAAGCAGTCCCTAATATATGCACAAGGTGTATACATTAAAAGTTTCACTCTGAATAAATTATCATACTAAATTTCAGGTGGATTAAAGATGTCAGTGGTTGCATAATCTTAAATAGTGAAGTATACTTCCAACAGCAACCATTATGAAGACAATGACTAATATGTTTGATGACAGAAAAGTATTGTGCTTGTGAAAATATCACCAACAAATAAAGAAACAAGTAATAAACCATAAAATGTTTTTGCAAGATCTGTATCAAATAAAAGATGAATGTACTAAATCTAAAAATATTTTAATTAATTTTTAAACAGGAGATGAATCATCTTAATAGAAAAAAAGCCAAGGAAATACATAGGCAATTTGAAAAGATTCAGTATTAGTAAATATATCAAAATTGTTCAACTCTATAAGTAAGGGAAGATATTCTCATTAAACCAAAACATTGTTATTCATTAATTAATATTTTAAAAGACAAATAAAGCCTCAGTAAATGTCTAATCAACACGAGGAGCTTATATGGGACACATTTTCATATTTCACCACTTTAATGGGCATCTGAAAGACTATTTAATGGCACTGATAAAATGAGTTAAAAGCATAACATAGATGTGTGTAGTATTTAATTCAGAAACATCTAATTTTCCTTATTGGGGATTGATGAGTTATAGTGATTTTTGACACACTGGAATAATTTCTCATCTCCCGGTCATCCATGTTTTCAAAACACTCCACTGCCATTACACATCTACTTCTTTAAAAAAATTATTAGTGATTGAATATTGATTTACAAAATTATACAATAACAGGGATATAATACCATGCCATTTCCACCACCAGAGCTCTATATCCTCATTCTTTCCATTGGAAGCTACAGTCATTCTCCTAAGGTCACAGATATGGGTTAACTATTGTTTCTATAACTATCGATATTTATATATATATTTGCCATTTTTCCCCATGGTTCCATCTTATCTTACTTGCTACTACTACATCCAAATGTTCTTCTCTTTTTCCTCTTCTTTCTCTGGATCCTGATAGAGTTGGAATTTAGAGCCCTCTGATTATCTTCCTCCTATCATTTCTCCCTTACTAGGAGTATGGATCAAAACTCTTTTGGAGATGCAGAAGGTCAGAGTTATGGCTTCTGTAATTGCTTCTCCACTGGACGTGGGCTTTAGCAGTTTGAGCCATATCCCCAGCCTGTTTCTCCACCATCATGCACCAGGACCCCAAAGCCCCTCTCTACCCTCCCTACCCCTTCTTCCTCAGAGTCTTTGTTAGTGTTGTTAAATTCAATATACCCTGTCCAGATTTTACTCTGTGTTTACTTCTGGTAATTATTTCAAGTAAATAGTCAGAATTATGTCTAGACATTAAGCACATCACATTCACATGTAGTATACAGTATATGTATGTGCATAGTATATATGTGTACACTACCCATGTCTACTGGAGAAGCAATTATAGAAACCAGAACTCCCACCATCTGCATCCCAAAATGAATTTTGATCTATACTCCCAGAGGAGGAAAAATGTTAGGGGGAGAAAACTAGAGGGCTCTAAACCCAATTTCATTAGGACCCAGAGAGAAGGAAAAAGAAAAAAAAGAAAGAAAAACATTTGGAAATAATAATAACTATAAGTGTGTCTTAGAAAGGAAGAGAAGGGGAGGTGGAGCCAAGATGGTGACTGGAATGTAGCAGCACCCTTGGGCTTTGACATCAACTGCTAGAAAGCCTTGAAATCCTGGCCTTCAGCGGAACAAGCAAGGAGGCATCCTAAAGGTAGACCAGGGAGGTGATTATAATTCAATTTGGCTTAAAAATTAGAACAAAAAGAAAGGAAATTTCTTGATTATTTCTCTCAGCCCTCCTCTCCCCATAACCAGACCCTGGGGATAGGGAGCTGCTGCTAGCAGGCTCCCTGTGGAGTGCCTTTCTTTACCAAGATTCCTGGCCCACCGGGGTGCCATTAAACCCTGCTTCCAAATCAAATTTCTGGGCTATTTCTGTTGTTCCTCTGAGTAAGGGACTTAGACCCATTCAAGTGACAATTAGAACTCAAGCAAGCCTTACCCAACCTGCTGGAAAGTTTTTTTTTTTTTTCCTTTTTTTCACATTTGTTTTGTATTGTGTTTTCGTTCTCAATCAGTTGTCTAGACTAAATGTACATAGGCTAACAGGGAGCTGTCCAAGCTATAGACCCACTGCTTGGGCTTTTTACTCTGTTCTATTTTACAAATACTATTATATATATACGCATATCCCTTCCCCCCCTCAGGTGACCAAAATTAACTCTTAGTATACTTTCCATTGCTAGACGACAAGAATTATCACCCACTGTGAGAGAAACTTGTCTCACTTTTCATACCTCCTCTGTGCACTATCACCCTTCTCCCACCTCCAAGCCAATTAAAAAAAAATATATATATATACAACTCTCCTTTCACTGCTTTTTCTTTTTTCTGTTTTCTTCTTTTTTCTTTTCTCTATTTTTTCCCCTGTCTTCCTTTCTCCCTTCCTTCTCCCTCTGCCTTATGAATTTACTGATACTTATTTGTGAACTATTTCAGGGAAGAATTCTGACTAAGAGCAGACTCTTTTTGTGTGTGTCTCTGCTCTACTTCCCCTTCCCTCTTGCTACCCCTAGAATCTACAGTGGACAGTAGATTTGATAATTGTCTATTCCTGCTATCCCTTTTTTCCTTTCTCTTTCTTTTTAATTTAGATTTGGTTGCTATTTTTTCTTGAACTGGAGACATTGTGGGACTAACTGGTATTGGTTAAACTGCTTCAGTCATTGCTTTAGTTACTATTGTAATTTCTGAGGGTGGTGATTGCATTTGTCATAAAGGTATTTAGTATAGTGTGGCTTGTACATAAAACAAAGCAACTGAGAAACAACAGAACATAAAAATAAATACACATTAAAAATGGGTAGATCAAGAGCAAATAAAATTGCTAATACAATGAATGAAGACAGAGCCCAGAAGAAACTACAAATCAGCCAGAAGTAACCATAGATAAACTCACCCATCAAAAGGCACAGAGTGGGAGGATGGATCAGAAAACATAACCCAACCATATGCTGCTTGCAAGAATCCCACTTGACCCAACAAGATAAACACAGAAAAGTGAAAGGATGGAAAACTACCCTACAGGCTAATGGACCACAAAAAAAAGGCAGGAACAGCCATTCTCATCTCTGACACAATAGATTTTAAATTAAATAAAGTAATAAAAGATAGGCAGGGTCATTACATAATGAATAAAGGATCAATCAGCCAAGAAGATATAACAATTATTAACATCTATGCACCCAACGAGGGACCATCTAAATACATCAAACACCTTCTCAAAGAACTTCAAAAATACATCAGTAGTAATACAATAATAGTGGGAGAATTTAACACCCCACTCTCACACTTAGACAGATCAACAAAACACAGAATCAACAAAGAAACAAGAGAATTAAATGAAGAGATGGACAGAATAGACCTCTTGGACATTTTCAGAGCTCTTCACCCCAAAAAATTGGAATACATTCTTTTCAAATCCACACAACACATACTCAAGGATAGACCAAATGTTAGGCCACAAAGACAGCATCAAGAAATTCAAGAGCATTGAAATCATCTCAAGTATCTTCTCAGACCACAGGTGGAGTAAAACTAACATTTAACAACAAACAGAAAATTATTAAAAGTCACAGAACTTGGAAACTAAACAACATACTGCTTAAGAACCACTGGGTCAGAGAGACACTCAAGTAGGAAATACAAATGTTCCTGGAAACAAATGAAAATGAAGACACAACCTATCAAAATATTTGGGACACAGCTAAAGCAGTACTGAGAGGGAAACTCATAGCCATACAATCACATATTAAACAACAAGAAAAAACCCAAATAAACAACCTTACTGCACACCTTAAGGACTTAGAGGAAGAGGAACAAAGGAACCCTAAAGCAACCAGAAGGACAGAAATCACTAAAACTAGAGCAGAAATAAACAGCATCGAAAATAAGAGAACCATACAGAAGATCAATGAAGCCAAATGTTGGTTCTTTGAAAAATTAAAAAAGATTGACAAACCCCTAGCCAGACTCACTAAACAAAAAAGGGAGAAGACTCAAATTCATAGAATTGTAAACGATAGAGGAGATATCACAACTGACACCACAGAAATCCAGAGAATCATGCGAAACTTTTATGAAGAACTATATGCCACCAAGCTAGAAAATCTGGAAGAAATGGAACAATTCCTAGAAGCATATGCCCTTCCAAAACTGAACCAAGAAGAACTACAAAACCTAAATGCACCAATCACAGACAAAGAAATTGAAGCTGTTATTAAGAATCTCCCCAACAACAAAAGTCCTGGACCAGATGGCTTCACAAACAAATTCTACAAAACTTTCAGGAAACAGTTAATACCCATACTCCTATAGTTTTTCCATAAGATCGAAGAAACAGGACATTCCCTTCCACGTTCTATGAAGCCAACATCACTCTGATACCCAAAGCAGATAGAGACACAACAAAAAAGGAATACTACAGACCAATATCTCTGATGAACATAGATGCCAAAATATTAAACAAGATCTTGGCCAACCGGATAGAGCAGCACATCAAAAAGATTGTTCATCACAACCAAGTGGGATTCATCCCAGGAATGCAAGGCTGGTTCAACATCCACAAGTCAATCATTGTCATTCATCACATCAATAAAAGCAAAGCCAAAAACCACATGATTATCTCAATAGATGCAGAGAAAGCCTTTGACAAAATCCAACACCCATTCATGCTCAAAACTCTACAAAAATGGGAAATTCCTAAAGATAGTGGAATCCATATATAGAAAACCAACAGCCAACATCATACTCAATGGACAGAAGTTGAAAACATTTCCCCTTAGATCATGGACTAGACAGGGCTGCCCACTGTCACCATTACTCTTCAATATAGTATTGGAAGTTCTTGCCATAGCAATCAGGCAAGAGAAAGAAATCAAAGGAATACAGATTGGAAGGGAAGAAGTCAAACTCTCACTATTTGCAGTTGACATGATAGTATACATAGAAAAATCTAAAGAATCCAGTAGAAAAATACTGGAAGTGATTAGGCAATATAGCAAGGTATCAAAATCAATGTACAAAAATCAGTTGCATTTCTCTATGCAAACACTAAAACTGAAGAAGACATCCAGAAATCACTCCCATTTACTGTTTCAGCAAAATCAATCAAATACCTAGGAATAAAGATGACCAAATAAGTGAAAGACTTGTATACTGAAAACTATGAGTCACTCTTCAAGGAAATAGAAACTGATACCAAGAAATGGAAAGACATCCCATGCTTATTGATCAGAAGAATAAATATCACCAAAATGAATATTCTCCCCAGAGCCATATACAAATTTAATGCAATACCCATCAAAGTTCCACCAGGCTTCTTTAAGAAAATAGAATAAAAACTACATTCATTTATCTGGAACCAGAAAACACCTAGAATTGCCAAAAACATCCTGAGGAAAAGAAACAGAAATGGAGGCATCACACTCCCAGATCTCAAACTATATTATAATGCCATCATCATCAAAACAGCCTGGTACTGGAACAAAAATAGGCACACAGACCAGTGGAACAGAATTGAAAGCCCAGAACTAAACCCCACACCAATGGACATCTAATCTTTGATAAGGGGGCCCAAAGTATTAAATGGAAGAAGGAGGCTCTCTTCAATAAATGGTGCCGGGAAAATAGGGTTATAACATACAGAAGAATGAAATTGAACCACCTTATCTTACCAGAAACAAAAATCAACTCCAAATGGATCAAAGACCTGGATGTCAGACTGGAAACTATCAAATACTTAGAGGAAAACATTGGTGAAACACTTTCCCACCTAAACCTCAAGGACATCTTTGATGAAACAAACCCAATTGCAAGGAAGACTAAAGCAGACACAAACCAATGGAACTACATCAAATTGAAAAGCTTCTGCACAACCAAAGAAACTATCACAGAAACAAAGAGACCCCTCACAGAATGGGAGAAGATCTTCACATGCCAAACATCAGACAAGAAACTAATCACCAAAATATACAGAGAACACTGCAAACTTAGCACCAAAAAAGCAAATGACCCCATCCAAAAATGGGCAGAGGATATGAACAAGACATTCACTTCAGAGGAGATCCAAAAGGCTAACAAACATATGAAAAACTGTTCCAGGTCGCTGATTCTCAGAGAGATGCAAATAAAGACAACATTGCGATACCACCTCACTCCTATGAGAATGGCATACATCAAAAAGGATAGCAGCAACAAATGCTGGAGAGGCAGTGGGAACAGAAGAACCCTTCTACACTGCTGGTGAGAATGTAAATTGGTCCAGCCTCTCTGGACAGCAGTCTGGAGAACTCTTACAAGGCTAGACATAGACCCAGTAATTCCTCTCCTGGGGATATACCCCAAGGATTCCATAATGCCCAACCAAAAAGATGTGTGTACATCTATGTTCATAGCAGCACAATTCATAATAGCTAAAACCTGGAAGCAACCCAGGTGCCCAACAGCAGACGAGTGGCTGAGAAAGCTGTGGTACATATACACAATAGAATACTATGCAGCTATTAAGAACAATGAGCCCACCTTATCTGACCCATCTTGGACAGAGCTAGAAGGAATTATGTTAAGTCAGCTAAGTCAGAAAGATAAAGATGAAAGATAAAGATGAGTATGGGATGTCCCCACTCGTCAACAGAAGTTGAGAAAGAAGAACAGAAAGGGAAACTAAAAGCAGGATCTGAATATATCAAGAGCAGGGCACCAATGTAAAAACACTGGTGAAGGGGAGGGTGGCCATTGGGCTTCCCGGCATGGTGGAGGGTGGGGGTGCGTGGGTGGTGGGGATGGGACACAGTCTTTTGGTGGTGGGAGTGGTGTTTATGTACAATCCTATTAAAGTGTAAACATTATATAAACCACTATTTAATTAATATGAGAGGTGAAAAACTGATGATATGTCTAAAATTTCTTAAAACACAGACTGAGTCTTTTTAATACATAGGCTGTCTTTGATATGTTTTCTCCCAAAAGCCTAGACCAGGGAGAACAGAAGCAACCGACAACACAGCTATATACAAGATGCTGGGTACTATACCCCAAACCTTAACAAAGGGACTTTCTAAAGTTAACCCTATCACCAAATAATGTGATGATAACAATAACTAACCATTGTCTTCTTGAACCCTAAGACAACAGGAACCTCACATTTCCACTATAGAGCCTATATTTCCCCCAGTCCTGGAACCTTAGGGTGGGGCCTACTTTTCTGCATGCTGCTCTCAATTCAAATCAAATAATATTGCATCCTTGGATCGCAACCTAATCAACACAACGAGTGCCACTCCAGCATGCTGCACTTCAGACTGAGACCAGAGACTTCAGGTGTGGAATGACAACCCTTCAGCTTCATCACTCAGGTGAGACCTTTCCTTTCATAGTATTCTCTAATTCCATTCCAGTTGTTCCACTCCCCAATAAAGTCCCCAAACCGAGATATAGTCCAGGTCCCCTGAGATAGAGCATAGGTTCACCTGTGCCCATACATAAACTAGGGGAAAAATATATACCTGAAAGCAGAAGTACACAAGAGCATGCAGGGAATACCCCCAACACTTCATCTGCACTATTAGAGTTTTTAGGTCCATGATTGTTCAACAATTTGTTTGGCTTTGTATGTTAACTCTCTTTTCAGCCACCAGGTTCTGGATGCTGACCACACTTCCCTGGACTGACGACCCGGTCCATCAATGTATACTGGAGCGCCACTTCCTCAGAGCCCCACCCTACTAGGGAAAGAGAGAGACAGACTAGGAGTATGGATCGACCAGTCAACACCCATGCTCAGTGGGAAGCAATTACAGAAGCCAGACCTTCCATCCTCTGCAACCCACAACGACCCTGGATCCATACTCCCAGAGAGATAGAGAATGGGAAGGCTATCAGGGGAGGGGGTGGGATGTGGAGATCGGGTTATGGGAATTGTGCGGAATTTTACCCCACTCATTCTATGGTTTTGTTAATGTCTCCTTTCTTAAATAAATAAAAAAAAGGAAGAGAAGATAGAACCATAGAATAAAAATGGGCAAAAATACAGATATATAGGTAGACAGATAGCTATTGAAGTCAACCATATATATAGTCAACACATATTTGTGACATTGGGATAGCCACTAGTGGTAGGAAGAGTGTGGAATTGTGCCCTGTTTACTTGTAATTTTGTAAGCCAATATTAAATCACTAATAAAAAATGAAAGCAATTTTAAATACTGTATGTGGAAAAATATCTAGAGCAGACCCTGCATTATTTTTATAAGGGTTTTTATAATGCAGTATTATTATTATTATTTTGTCTCCAAGGTTATTGTTGGTGCTTGGTGTCTGCACTAAGAATCCATTTTCCCCATTTTTGTTGCCCTTGTTATTATTGTTATTGTTGTTATTGCTGTTGTTGTTGTTGGATAGGACAAAGAAAAATCGAAAGAGGGGAAGACAGAGAAGGGGAGAGACAGATAGACACCTGCAGAACTGCTCCACCACTTGTGAAGCGGTCACCCAGCTTGAACAAGTGGCAGCTTGAACTGAGATCCTTACCCAAGTCCTTGCAGCTGCTCACCACATGCACTTAACCTCCGGCACTACCACCCACACCTGCCAGTAGTTTTTTTTTTTTTTTTTTTTAATGCAGTGCCTGGGATCAAACTCAGGGCTACATGAATGAGCCATAGAACTAAAACTTCTTTCGATGCGGTGGGGACTGGACTCAAACCTGGGTCACACACATAGCAAAGGAGACCACTATCCACATGAACTATTTCTCTGGCCCAATGGATCTATTAAAGCACTTATTTATTTATTTATTTATCTATTGGATAAGGGCCAAGAGACATCAAGAGAGAAGAAAGAGTTGGAGAGGGAGAAAACCTTCCATAACACTACATCAACACTAGTGAAACTTTTCCCCTGCTCATAGAGGACCAGGATACCCCAAATCCTGTGCTTTCTAGCAGGTGTGCCATAATGGTATACCAACACCTGGCATCTTTAAAACTGTTGCTAATAATTATAAAGGAAGAACAAGGGGTGAAACTTGGACTGGAGATGGTGTAATGGAATGGAGCAGTGGCATCTCAGGAGAGAGAGGGTTTGGAGGTTTGGAGTCCTTGATGGGGTGGTGGGCAAATAATAGCATACAACAGACATCTGCTTTGCAAAACGGAATAAGCCATACACATGTGTAAACAATTGTGCTGTAATTCATTATCCCCCTGCCCCCAATAAAAATTAAGGAAAAAAAACATCGCATGCATATTGTGAAGATGTGAAAAGTATGGGAGAATTGGAAGAAGGAAAAAGAAATTGAGCCTTTGACTTCAGCACTGGAAGCAGATATGTCTGTGTTGTTCAAATCCCCCCCAGCAGCTCCATTATCTAGATGCTGGCCATATTTAAGCTCAGCCATTGTGTTTCAGAAATCATGTTCATGTGAGTATGAGGAACTTCATCCTCCTGGGAGGGCAGGAAAATGTGTTGATAGCTTTCTATTGTGTTCAGTTTGGACTTTGGGGAAAAAGCAAAAGCTTCCTATAGCAAAGGGAAGGGTGAAATTTTGCTTTGAAAAGGAACTAGGCAGAGACATCACTATGCAGAGATGGGTGGCTGGTGCCTCAGCCTTCTTTCTCCGCTCCCCCATTCCCTGGATGCTTTCCCTTATTTCTTATCACTGCAAAGTTCCCTGGCTGGAATCAACAGCCCTGTTGCTTAGCAGTTCATCTGCTCCTGTCTGCTTCCCCCTTCTGTCCCCAAGAACTCAGGGCCATGTGTTCCCTTGGCCCACATCTGAGAAGCATCATCCCACCAAACTTGCCACCAGCCCAGGCACCAGCCAGGACCACCTGCTCAGCGTCTGCCCTTGCCTGACTCCCAGAGGAAAGAGCTAGGAATGGGAGGAGAGTAAATTGGAGCAAAGTAGGTGGAAAATGGTCCCTTAGACAAAAGGACAATATAGCAGCCCATAGACATCTGTTCCCAGTGCTTCCTGTGGTCTACACCCATCTTTTAGTTGGTCTCTGCTTGGAGGATGCTCCAGGGAACAAAGGCAGCCAGAAATGGACCTAAGAAAAGGAAGATGTTGCTGCAGGAAGAATCTAAGCTACTGAATTCCACATAGTTCATTAGCCTCTTAGCTTTAGTCCAGTAGGTGTGTGATACTGAAGGTTGGCTGGGAGTGAGGTCACAGGGCACTGACTCAATGACACTGTACACATCCTAATGCTGGGTAGCCAATTTGCAGTCCATTGTCATATATATGTATATGACACTGTCCTACATCTGGGATGGATGACTTGAATCTATAAAGCTGGACAATGGTTATGAATGGCAGGAAGTCACTTTTTATGGCCATTTTTCTCTTTTTTCAAGAAATTAAATATTTTTGTTTATTAATGGATAGAAATAAAGAGAAATTGAGAGGGTAGGAGGAGTTAAAAGGGAAAGAGACAGAGAGACACCTGCAGCACTTCATCACTTGTGAAGATTTCCCCCTGCAGGTGGACCAGGGGCTTGGACCAGAGTCCTGGAACACTGTAATTGTGCACTTAACCACGTGTGCCAATGTCTTCCCCTGGAGTAATTTTTTCTCCATTTTTACTCTACAAACAAAACTACCTCTACTGAAACTAAAGAGGTTAGTTATTGAAGAAGTTGATTTTCCTTTACAAAGAAGCACAGGGGGAGTATTCTGCATAAGGAGGACAAATACTCCAGAGTCTGTTTACAAAAATTCAAGTCCAGGGAGATCTGATAATGGCAGAATAGAGAGTTTCTCTTCAAGGCCTAGTGGAAGGAGAGGACAATCAGGGTTCAGGGAATAAAATCCATAGGAAAAAAGATGATGAGTAAAAAGCAGAACTCAGGATGGTGGAGGAAGTTTGTATACGGTATGTGGCTGAGAGCAGACTGGTACAGCATTAGTGCCCCTTGGAGTATATAAGGTATGCCCAGTAGAATTTTTAACAAGTGTGGAAAGTGATATAATAGATATAATCAGAAAAAAGTTAGTCATTTACAAGGTACATTATGACTGTCAGCTAGAAATTCAGATGGAAAATATAAACATTGGGGGTTGGGGCAATCATGTACCCAGTTAGCACACATATTACCAAACACAAGGACCTGTGTTCGAATCTTTCCTCCTCATTTGTAAGGGGGGACACATCAAGAGTGGTGAACTAGGGTTGCAGTTATCTAATGTTCTCTCCCTCTCTCTGTCTCTCTTCCCTTCTCAATTTTTCTGTCTTATCCTGTTAAAACAAAAAGTAGAAAATTTCTGAAAAAAAAAAAGGCCCCTAAGAGCAGTAGATTCATAGTGCGGACACTGAGTCTTAGTGACAATCCAGGTGGATATATGTGTGTGTGTGTGTGCATATACATGAACATATATTAATTTTACATCCTAATATCAAACTGTATCTTGGCAATTACCAGAAGAAGAAAGTATAGAATGTGTATACGAGAGGAGGATGTGTGAAAGAGTGGTGGTTAAAATGTTTCCAAAACTTCAGGAACATTAAATTTGTTTATCAGAGGCTTTCACACCTCATGCATGGTAAATCAAAGCAAATGTACCACTAGACATTTGACAGTGAAATACTTTACAAATTTTTTGATTGATAAAAGATTACCACAAAGGTATGACAATTCAATCAAAAGTAGATTTACTAGCAGCAAAAAAATGATAACAATAGGAAATATATACTTATATTATCATACAATAGATCCTGGTGCTCCAAAACTCAAATCTAAATTAGATCACCATTGAAGAGGTTCTCACTCCAAGTGCCTATTCAGAAGCCTCCTCATCACTCTAACTCAGTAGTATGGAAACTGAATCAGGTAGGAGACAGAGAAAGTCAGAAGCAATGGTGAGAAAAGTAACACAAGAGAAAACATAAACATTTTATAAATCTGAATGAATAGTGATTATAATAACAACAACAACAAAGTAAATTAAAAGCAAGTTGAAAGGAAAATGTCAGAGATAAGTAGCTTAGAAGGTAAGCTTAGGGATGGAGAACAGAAGCAGACTTATTGTCTTGAAGGGAAATAGGCACACAGATAGATTTTAAATGTTATTAAACATCAGACATTTTTAAAACATTTTATTAGTGATTTAATAATGATTAACAAGATTGTAAGATAACAGAGATACAATTCTATTCAGTTTTCTACACCAGAGTTCCATGTCCCATCCCCTCCATTAAAAGCTTCCCTATTCTTTATCCCTCTTGCGATTATGGACCAAAATTCTTTATGGGGTAGCCAATAATAAAAAAATGAATGCATGATAATGCATACTTCTAAAATTTTTTTTTAATTTCCTTTTTGTTGCCCTTGTTGTTTATCATTGTTCTTCTTATTGTTGTTGTTATTATTGCTGTCATTGTTGTTGGATAGGACAGAGAGAAAGCAAGAGAGGAAGGGAAGACAGAGAGAGGAGAGGGAGATAGACACCTGCGGACCTGCTTCACCGTCTGTGAAGCTACCCCCGGGTGGCTCTATCTGGGATCCTTAGGCCAGTCCTTGCGCTTCGTGCCATGTACCTTTAACCCGCTGTGCCACCTCCTGGCTCCCTAATAGTGCATACTTTTTAAAATAGTGAAGACTAGAAGGAAAATAAAGAAGCACTCCAGTAGGTAAAATATGGAGAAAGTGGCTTTGGTGATGATGATCAGGTTTGTGAAAGGGTTAGGATCTTATCACATGGAAAATGTTAGCCTGGTCCTGTTTTGTGGATGCTATCAGTAGACAGGAGATCCCTGGATCAGAAGCATAAGGCTGAAATTCCCATGAGCATCTATGAACTCTAGTTCCTCTTTCCACCCTGAGTCCTGTGGGAGGCAAACAATGACCCTGAAGTATGGGTGGATGTGTAACAAAGGCACAATTGAGTTTTAGTTGCAGAAAAGGAACACAGAGCTCAGGGCATCCATCTTTTGGCAGTCAGGGAGCACACTCTATTTTCCAAATGGTCTGTTTTATGTCTCATTGTGCAAGAGTTCTGGACATAAACAGAACCCTGAGAAATTCTAGGTAATGAGTATTTCCTTCCATTTATAGCATCTGCAACAAGAAGTGGAAAAGCATAGCTGGGTAAATAGCTCAACTGGCAGAGCATCTGGCGTGGATGTCTGAGGTTCCTGGTTCAGTTCTCAGCACTGTGTGTACCAAAATGATGCTTTGGCTTCCCTTCCTCTATGTCTTTCTGCTTCATGTGAAATTCTATCACATGTAATAAATTAAATATTTGAAAAAAAATTAAGTGAAGAAGCATGAGATACCCACCCTTTGAGGAATTTCTCTCCAGAGAGGGATCACAGGTAAAACAAAGTGATAGGTTAAGTACTTTATGGTGTCTTTTTTAGGCCTTCCTACTTGCTTGATGTACTTACTGAGTCACTGCAAACTATAGTACACTTTTACTTTAAGGTGTATATTTTCCCCTAACTTATGGATACATGGGCACATGAGCCCTATCTCATGGCCCCTGCTCTATATCTAGGTTCTGTGGCTTTGTTAGGAGGTACACCACCTAGAATAGATTTAAGAAGTCCTGTGAGCTAGGAAAAGTCTCACCAGAGTAATAGAGATGAAGGGTTAACATCCCACACCTGGCATTTCTAGACACAGTCTGAAGTGAAACATGAGGTGTTACTGGTTGCATTGGTTACATTGAGGTGTTACTGGTTGCTTTAATTTTGTTGACATCAGCAGATGCAGTATCAAAGGGTATAGATTAAGAGAAGCATGAAGGTAAATGAGCCAAGCCCCAGAGGTTCTAGGTCCAGGAGATATACGGGTTTTATAGAGAATGGGGAAGGTTCCTTGCAGGTTCCTTTCTGTCTTAGAGTTTAAGAAGGCAACAGATAGTTATTCTTATAACCAAGTTATTTGGGAACTTGGTTTGCTTTGAAAATCCCATGGTTAGGATTTACTGTACCATACAAGAGCTTGCCATGAATTATGTAATTTAATGCTGTTTACAAACAACTGTATCTTATATACTGACAAGACCAGGTGCTTCTGGTATCCCTCGTCTAAGCCTAGTCAAATGGTTTCTACTTATACCTAGATAGCCTTCTAACCTACTTCCTATTTTACTTCCCTCCATCACTCCAAGTTCAGTCATGTCAGATAAAGTAAGGACTGCAAAAGCTGGATAAGGGCCAGAGACTGGCGCACTTTAATGATGGCCCTTTTTGTCACTTCCAGCCCACCCCATCATCCAGGGCCTTAGTCAAGGAATCCTGGGGTTCCCACATAGATATGATGGGACTATACTTTTAATAGATCCCTCTCTCCACTACCACTGGTAATCTCCATTAGGAACAACAGCATAGACCATCTTATGGCCCTCTATATGACCTTGCTCTTAAGGTAAAATAACAATGGTAGGAACTACACCACTCTCCAAAAGGAAGATCGGTCTACATATTCTGCCACTTGAGGAAGCTGGGTCCTGAGTGCAGCCTACAATGTTCCTATCTATGACCATGTAAGATCAGAACTATAGTGATGCAGAGGGCTACAGAGGCTCCTGTACTGAATATGAATAGACATGGGCTCTAGGTCAGACCGATAAGGTCTACAGCTGATTATATTTATATACTTTTCCCACATTTAGAAGCTACTCTCTTCCCTGATTCAACTTTCTACTCCTATTTCCAATTATGACACAATCTCCCCAGACAATCCTTTTAGTCCACATGCATGTTATATGTGGGGAAGTGGAGCTCCAAGGCACTTTGGTGGGGCTGTCTGTCCAGGGAAGTCTGGTCACATCCTGCTAGCATCTGGAACCTAGTGGCTGAAAAGAGAGATAACATACAAAGCCAAACAAATTGTTGAACAATCATGGACCTAAAGGCTGGAATAGTGCAGATGAAGAGTTTGGGGGGGGGGGGAGGTCCTCTATTTTGTAGATAAATTGTAGGCATATTTTAGTTATATTCCAAAGGGCCTGTGGCTATACTTGTTTGTTTGTTTTTCCTTGAGCTTAAAATCTGATATGCAGGTGGATCCAAGTTATTGTCTGGGGAGATGATGTCATGCCTGGAAAAAGGCAGAAAGCTGGATCAGGAAAGAGAGTAGCTCTCTAATATGGGAAAGGGGTATAAATATTGTTGACTGTAACCCCATCAACTTGATGTGATCTGGGGCCCATATTCAGCTTAGGAGCCTATGTGACCTCTGCATCTGTAGATCTGAGTCACATTCTGTGGTCATGAATAGGAACATTCCAAGCTGCCCCAATATTGACCCATCTTCCTTAGGTGTAGCATAGAGTACATAGATGTGTTCTCCTTCGGAGGATAGACAACATTCTCTACCATTGTTGATCCAAGTTGAGGGCAAGGTCCTATGGGGACCCACAAAGGCGTCTATTGTGTGGTTCCTGATAGAGATGACTGGTAACAATGGAGAGAGGGATTTATTTGAGATCTAGGCCCATCATGTCTTTTTGAGAATCTCATGACTCCCCAGTTAGGGCCCCAGCTGATGGGGTGGCCTGATTGTGACTAAAGAGTCATAGTTAAAGTATGCCAGTCTCTTGCCCTTATTCAGCTTTTGCTTTCCTTGCTTTGATAAGGTTCACTTTGGAATGAGTGAGAGAACTGTAATAGGAAGTAGGTGAGGAGGGTATCTAAGTCTAAGTAGAAACTATTTCATTATGAACTTTATACTGACTCACTACAGACTATTGTGTACTTTTGCTTTCAGGTATATATGTTGCCCTAATTTATGGATACATGTGAACATATGCTCTATCTCATAGGACCTGGTTTTTATCTAGGTTTTGGGACTTTGTTAGGAAGTGAACCTCCTGGAACGGAATTAGAGAATACTATGAAAAGAAAGGTCTCACCAATGTAATGAGGGTGAAGGGTTGGCATTCTATGCCTGACGTCTCTGGACACAATCTGAAGTGAAGCATGCTGGGGGGATACTTGTTGCATTGATTAGGTTGGGATCGGCGGATGCAATATCATTTGGTATGAATTGAGAGAAGCATGCAGGAAATTGAGCTCCCCCCCCCCGAGGTTCCAGGACTGGGGGAAATATAGGCTCTATAGAGGAAGCAGGAGGTTCCTGCTTTCTTAGGGTTTAAGAAGACAATAGATAGTTATTGCTACAATCACATTATTTGACAATTGGGTTAACTTTGAAATACCCCTTTGTTAGGATTTGCTGTATCATACACAAAATCACCATCATTTATGTCCTTTGACATTTTTTTGTATATAGCTGTGCCACCAGTTGCTTCTGTTCTCCCTGGTGACGTATGCCTATAATCCCAGCTACTTGGGATGCTGAGGCTGGAGGATAGCTTGAGCTTAGGAGTTCTGGGCTGCAGTGCGCTATGCCGATTGGGTGTCTGCACTAAGTTCGCCATCAATATGGTGACCTTCCAGGAGCTGGGGACCACCAGGTTGCCTAAGGAGGGGTGAACCAGTCCAGGTCAGAAACGGAACATGTCAAAACTCCCATGCTGAGCAGTACCTGATTTTTTAAATTAATTTATTTATTTAAGAAAGGAGACATTAACAAAATCATAGGATGGGGAGGGTACAACTCCACACAACTTCCGCCACCCAATATCCATATCCTATCCCCTCCCCAATAGCTTTCCCATTCTCTATCCCTCTGGGAGCATGGACCCAGGGTCGTTGTGGGTTGCAGAAGGTGGTTGGTCTGGCTTCTGTAATTGCTTCCCTGCTGAACGTGGACATTGACTGGTCGGTCCATACTCCCAGTCTGCCTCTCTCTTTCCCTAGTAGGGTGAGTCTCTGGGGAAGCGGAGCTCCAGGACGCATTGGTGGGGTCTTCAGTCCAGGGAAGCCTGACCGGCATCCTGATGGCATCAGGAACCTGGTGGCTGAAAAGAGAGTTAACATACAAAGCCAAACAAATTGTTGAAGAATCATAGTACCTGATTTTTTAAGGATAGGATTTCTAGGCTTGCCTCTAGAACATGCAGTTTACAAGAGACACCTAAAACAGAAGTTGCTGTTAAGCAATTTGTTCTGCTTTATATCTTAATGCTTTACAGTCGCAGATACTATCATGACACCAATCTGACTCCCCTGGGCAGATGACCTCACCAGTGTGTCCTGGAACCCCACCTCCCCAAAGCCCTTCCTTACTAGGGAAATACAGAAACAGGTTTTAAGTATGAATCATTCCACCAATGCCATGTCCAGTGGATAAGAAACTACAGAAGCCAGACCTCCCATCTTCTGAGCTCTATAATGATCCCGGGTCCATACTTCCAAAGGGATAAAGAATAGGGAAGCTTCCAGTGGAAGTGATGGAATATGGAACTCTGGTGAACTGCATGGAATTGTACCCCTATTATCTTACAATCTTGTTAATCATTATTAAATTACTTATTAAGAAAAAGAAGTTGCTCTTTGGGATTCTGTTTTTAGTTCTGTTTCAGCAGAATATTCTGTTTCAGCAATCATCTATCTTTCTCTTTTCCATGTGTATGTGCATTGATAGTAATGTGGTTGTGGGAAAGTGCAGTTAATTTCTCTCCTCTTCTCCCTCCTTTCTTATCCTTTGTTAATCCATTCACACTTTTGCAAGACAGATGACATAAAAAATTTTGAGTAGGGGCTGGGCTTTAAAATTTTCTCCCTGGACATAGGGTCTGGGTGACTGATCTGTATGTGACAATGGTGGTTAGAGAGACTCCAGGGCCTCTGTCCAGAGATATTCTGGAAAAATTTCCCAAGAAGAACCCCTGCCCCCCAAGGGCTGAGCCAAAGCATTTTTTTATCCCCCAGCTGAAAAACCTTCTCACTCACCCTAACCATGTGCTAACAAGCTGTTGGCAGCACCATGGAGAAAAGACGTACTCCAAATAACAGCAATGAAAATTGCAAAGCACTCTATTTGGACAGCAGACTGCTTCCAATGACTCATGAGTCCCTGGCAGTGGGCATAACAGGGACTTGTAGCCAGGTATTCTGCATCCATGTGTCCTGTGAGCCCCTGCAGTCCAGGGAAGGTAGGTGGAAGGGTCTCCCATCTCTGTTTGTGAAAGTCATTTCAGATGTTATATTTATTTACTCGTTCTGACCTATTTACTCCCCAAAAAAGCTAATAATATTTCATTTTTTTTTTTTTTTACTGAAGATACATCTTTTTTCTTGAATCCCCAAACCAATGAATTCTTGAAGACTTCTCTTCATGTCTTTTAACCTTGGCATCTTGGTGTGATTTTTCAGAAGAAAGTTGAGTTCCTATAGAATGATGTCTTCAGCTGATCTCACAGTTTACACTTAACACAATGACCAATGCTGATTATAAATCAAGGTGCACCCCAAGACACCTGACCTACCAATCACACACAATACAGAACAACACAACTCCAGAGCACAAACTTCCTTGTCCAAGTTGGAAATGTGACACAGGAAACCTTAGTATTTTCCTCCTGTTTTATTACTCATCTTATTTCTTCATGACAACACATTCTCAGATATCTAGTGATGCCTACCTTGGTCTGGTAGTTGGAATCAAGGCAATCTGTGACTGTAGTCTCTAGCCTCTTAAGCAGGAGAAACAGGGACCTCTAGCCTATCCTGAATACTGGGAATATTATCCTCCATATTCCCTCAGATGTGCCACTGCTTATTCTACACTGACAGAAACCAATGCACATGGTCATTTCTATTTGAATCAGCTACTTCCTATGCACATCTTTCTCCATGAAAGTAGTGAAGTGAAGAAGGGCTTTCACAGAGAGAGGGTTGCTAACATACGTGAAAGAGCAAGAGGTGATGTCTGTTAATGTGTCAAAGATATGCCATATGTACTGCCAGATTCTGGGGCCATCTCCTTAAGGACACAGGGTAAACTATGGACCAGAATTTGTGATGGGATGTTACCAATAGTTCAAATTTATCATGGTATTTTAGAGCTAAGTTCTTAGAAATGTGAATGGACCTATTAGGGTATGAGAATACTTAGCCATGAAGGTAGAAACCAAGATGGCAGAGATCACATGGCATGAAAGATGGTAGAGGCCATGAACAATAGCAAGGAGAGGGACCCAGGTGGTGGCACACACAGTTATGTGTGCATAGTACAAAGTGCAAGGAACTGTGCAAAGATCTGGTTTGAGCCCCTGCTCCACACCTGCAGGGGACACATTTCACATGTGGTGAAACAAGTCTGCAGGTGTCTTATATTTCTTTCTTCCTTCCTGTCTCTCCAGTCCTTAATTTGTCTCTGTCCTATCAAATAGGAACAGTGGATTCTTAGTGCTGGCACCGAGCCCCAGCAATAACCCTAGAGGAAAGGAAAGAGAGAGATGAGAGAGAGAGAGAGAGAGAGAGAGAGAGATATGGAATTCTTGAACCTCCAGTTTGGGGCCAAACTTGGCAATGTCACGGAGTGGTAGGAGGAGAAAGTGACACCATCTTATAATGGTCTGTGGGACAGGAGACTGGAATTTTCCACCCCCACCCTCCATACTGGAAACAAGAAGAAGCCCTTTGCACAGGAACACAGAATGAACTCGCCTGAACACAAGTGGCTGAAACCTGAAAGCCGTTAAAACTGTACAGAACTTTGGTGGAGCATGTGGGGTAGAATTCTGCAGTTGTAACCTGTTTTTCTAAAATTTGGAAAAAATATCATAAAAACTGCTTTTTAACATTGGGGGAGGGTGGATTAGAGACCAGGCATCCCTGTCCCTGTCATGTACAGAGACTATTTTTTTATTTTTTTATTCTTTGTTAGCAATTGAATAATGATTGACAAGGTTATAGGATAACAGGGGTATAATTCCATATAGTTCCCAACATCAGATTTCCATATCCCATCTCATCCCTTCCACTGGAGGGGCCCCTATTCTTTCAAACCCTCTGGGAATATGGACCAAAATTCTTTATGAGGTACAGAAGGTGGGAGGTCTGGTTTCTGTAATTGCTTCTCCACTGGACATGGATGTTGGCAGGATGGTCCACACCCTCAGTCTGTTTCTTTCTTTCCCTAGTGGGGCAGGGCTCTTGGGAGGTGGGCTTCCAGGACACACTGGTGAGGTTATCTGATCAGGGAAGTCAGGGTGACACCATGGTAGCATATGCAACTTAGTAGCTGAAAAGTATTAAGATATAAAGAAGAACAAATTGTTTAATAATCAGGAGCCTACAGGTAAGAATGTAACAATTGAAAGATGGGGTCTTTATGTTGGAAGAAGCTAGGGAGTCTATTTTAGTTATATTCCGAGGGGCCTATGACTTTACTGATTTTTGCCTCAAGCATTTTTCCCTTATCATAGACAAGAGTGTAGGCCTTTAAGGACTATGGGCAGGCAAACCAGAAATGCCAATTTTTTTGGCTCTGTTTCATTCTCTGCATCCTCCTCTTCCCTGAAACAAGCTCCTCCTTTTCCTAGTCCTTTACCTTCTCATTCCTGCTTCCTCCATGGCCAGCAGGGGAAGGAAGGAAGAAGAAAAGCTTGTGGTCTGTGTGCTTATGAATCATCAGTCAGAGATGGCCTACTGAGGCTGCCTTCCCTGGCTGGCTGTATTTTTCTGCATCTGTCAACTCTGTATTCTGCCCCCCACCCCACCGGTCTCTTGCATCAAGGCAAATTAATATAAGACCAATCCCTATAGGTTGTTCATTTACATCTATTAAAATACAGCCCCTGGAGTTTCTGCAGAGCTGAGAATTCATGCTCTAGAGTCTAGAGCCCAAAACTGGCATCTCTGTGACTCTGGTCCCTAAGCCACTGACTCTGAGTGGTCCACATTCCTCTAAGTCTACTTCCTTGGACAGCAAATGGGAGGAGAGAGAGAATTATGCCGCTAGGGATTCTTGGGGGCCAAGAATGCTTGGAGAGCCAATCCAAGCAGGCCAACTGAGTTAATGTGAGCCGTCATTATCTGCAATATGTGACACTTGTAATGAGCTGGGCACAGGGCTGTTTACATTTGAATTAGCTCCAGGGTAGGACAGCCAGGCCTGGTGACAAATGGAGTAGAGTGGAATCTGCCAACCTTGTGAGCCACAGAAAGAATACCCAGCTACTGTGTCCCTTCCCTCTGCTCTTCCCTAAGCAAATGAGTGACACCATGTCTCTTCTGCTAGAGGACAGATGTCTTTCTGTGGAAGAGGCAGGTCTCCTGGTAGCCAGGGACCAAGTCATGCCATGGGAGGTGCCATTGAATCCCTCCCCCGCTCCTTCCATCTGACAGTTCAGGACTGGATGTTACTTTCCAAATCAAAGTGGTTCTGGAAGGTCGTTGGGAACAGTGAATTGTGATTATGCTGGCACATTTTTAATTCCGTCTCATTACAGCTGCTGTTAAGGCTGCATTATAATAATTGCTTTAGTTCTGCTTTGGTATTTTTGGGTTTCTTTAATGTAGCTGTAATATCTGTGTATATTAAAGTAGGCAGAACCCAAGAGCAGGGGCAGCTGTATTAGACTAACAAGATGCAGGCAGGTGGAGAGGATGGGGCAGATGTGTGGGGGGAGAGAGAGAGAGAAAACATGGCCCTGGGGACCCAGGAACAGCAAAGGGATTGGTGCTTGTGGCCCAAGGTCCAACACAGACCCAAGCTGTGTCTCTGCCTAAGCTGCTGTTGCCTATCTTAATTCTCTCCATCCGTTATCTGAGTTACAAAGTTGGAGGTGCTTTGGAGTTCAGAGGCGATAAACCACACTGGCCAAAGCCCTGGGAGGATGATTGTTTGGGGCCCACGAAGAGATTGTCTCTGGAGAAGGTGTCCTTGGCAGCCCCCATCAGGGATCACATGATCCCCAAGGGCCACAACGATAGTTGAAGGAATGGGATGCAGATCAACCCGCTGTCCTGGGATCACCCTGCTCTGGTCTTTCTCCCATCAATCCCCAGTCTGCTTTCTCTCTTGTCTTGGAAACTGGCTTGGTTACAACCACCCTCACCCTTGGCCCTGCCTCTTATTCATGAACTCTTCATTCTTTGATGGATCCCTGGCTCAAATGGATCCAAGAGCACTGTGGTCTGTTTGTTGTCCCCTCAAAGGGCAGTGGTGTCAGTCTGGACATGTTGTGTTGTTAAGTGCACATATTTGTGGTCTTTACAATAATCCTGTAAACTCAGTAACACTGCCAACTCCTTCTCAGAGCAAATAGGTGCCAGAAAGTTCAATCATTAGTGTGCAGAACTAGCGAGAGGGAGAGGCATTAGAATAGAATCCTAGGGGGGCTATGTGGTGGCACGCCTGGTTAAGTGCACACATTACAGTGCACACAGGCCTAGGTTTGAGCCCTGGTCCCCACCTGCAGGGGGAAAACTTTGTGACTGGTGAAGAAGGGCTGCAGGTGTCTTTCTGTCTCTCCCCCTCTCTACCACCCCCTTCCCTCTTGATTTCTGGCTGTCTCTATCCAATAAATAAAGATTATTTTTAAAAAGATAAAAAAATAGAACCCTAGGAACAACATAATGGACCCCTTTGTGGCCCCATGTAGGAACTTGCTTTCAATGCAGATCAATAATGGTAAGGAACGTTCCATTCTCTGAAGGGAGGTTGGACAACACACTCTACCTACTATCTGAGGAATATGGGTCCTGAAATTAGTGCACCTTGGAATGTTCTTGCTGTGACCACGAATGTGAGCTCAGACCTACAGGGATGTGCAGGTTACATAGACTCCTGTGTTGAATATTGGCCCCAGATCAAAGCGATGGGTTTTATAGTTAACAGTATACTTTCCCATATTTGGGAGGTACTCTTTCCTGATCCAGCTTTCTAGTCTTTGTTCCAACTCTGACAACCATCTCCTCAGACAATAACCTGGGTCCACCTGCATATCAGATGTCAGGCACAGGCAAATCTAGTAAAGACATGGGCCCTTTGGAATATACCTAAAATAGACCTACTAGCTTTTTCCAAAACAGAGACCCCAGATCTTCTTCTGCAATATTCTTGCTTTAAGCTCATGATTAGTCAACAATCTGTTCTGCTTTATCTTAAAACTCTTTTCAATCATCAGGTTCCAGATGCTGCTACCATGATGCCATCCTGACTTTCTTGGGCAGGCAACCCCACCATTTGTCTTGGAGCCCCTTCTCCCCAAATCCCTGCCCCACTAGGGAAAAAGAGACAGGCTAGGAGTATGGATCATCCTGCTAGTGCCCATGTTCAGTGAAGAAGCAATTAAAGAACCTTACTTTCCAGACCTGCCACCTTCTGCACACCACAATGATCCTGGGTCCATACTCCCAGAGGGATAAAGAATAGGAAAGTTATTAAGGGAAAGGATTGAATGTGAAGCTCTGGAGGAGGGCATTGTGTAGAAATGTGCCCCTTTTATCCTATATAGTCGTGTCAATATTTCCATTTTATAAAAACAAATTTTTTAAAAAGAGAGTGGAATCCAGATTCAAGTAGGGATTCCCTTTGAAGCCTAGTGCTTGGTGGTCTCTCCTTTAATTGCACCCACCTCCTCCTCAGTCACCCCTCAGTCTTCCATGCCCTCAGTACAGGGATGTTCAGATACTACTCCTGGTGTGCAGAGCTGTGGGGTGAGGGTCAGCATTAGAGTAACTGTGAGTCTCAACACTGACTGTAGCTGAATAAAACCTGTCTATACACACACACACACACACACACACACACACACACACACACACACACACACACACCCTTCCCTTGCAATCTTGGCATTGCAGAGGGAGTGAAAACAAGTAAAAGTTCTTTGAAATCATGCTCCTGTGCCCTTGGAACCCCAGTATCTACTGGGAACCCTCAGCACCCAGGTATTTTACAACTCCTGTGGGGGCGACAGTCCTGAACTTGGTTAAGCACACATTAACATGTAAGAAAAAAACAAAAACAAAACAGTAGTTTAGGCCCTGTTCCCCACCTGCAGGGGGAAGCTTCATAAGCAGTGAAGTAACTATTGCAAGTTTCTCTCTCCTTCCTCTTTTAGTTTCTTTCTGTCCTATCAAATGAAGAGAGAAAACAAAAATAAAGGAAAATGTTGCCATTGGGAGTGATGTATTTCTAGAGGAGGTACCAATCATCAGTAATAACACTGGTGGCAATAAAATTTTAAAAAATTATGTGATCAGAGAGCACTGCTCAGTTTGGGCTTTATGGTGATGCAGGAAATTCCATTTGGGATCTCTCAGCCTCAGGAATGTTACATGACCATTATATTATTAGATATTATATTATCTCCCCAACTCTATTTTTCTCATGTTCTTAAAGACATGTATGAGGAAGGTCTCAGAGCCATTCTCAAAATTTTGACCCATTATTTCTTCAGGGGAAAAAAGTCTTTATTTTGTGCAATTGAAATATAGCTTGCTGTGGTTCAGAATCTACAGACATATGGCATTCTAAATGTTTAAGAGACCTTGGAGTCCCAGAGAGTCTGACCCATTCTTTGATGAACGCTTTGTCTGAAATAGGCAGGAAGGGAGGCTGGGTGCTACCCATTCAATTCAGGCAGCATGTTTCCACAAAGGCTTAAATCATCACAAAGTTCTTCCTTATTTGGGGGTTAGATTTCCCTCCTGACAACTCCCACTCACCAGGCCTACCTGATCTCCAGGAATTAAAACACATTCTTTCTCACATGATGACCTTCTAAATCCATAAGGGTAATGGTCTTCTCTTTTTCAGACTCAACACCACCAGCTTCTTTCTCTGCTTCTTCTGTTCAAACAACACTGAGTAAAATATATATATAATATTAACCTAAGAGCTCAGATAGTCTCCAGTTCATACCAAAGCCATGGAAGTATCTTCTCGTCTCCTGCCATTTTTTCAATACAAACTAGGGGTAAAGAAGTGTGCTGAGTTTTTAATAAAATAAAATAAATTAATAAAATAAAACAAAACAAATAAGTCCCAAGACGCTCTTGGTTGTGTGTAAAGTTTCTTTTTCTTTCTTTCTTAATTTCTTTTTCTTTCTTTTTTTTTTTTTTTTTTTTACCAGAGCACTACTTAGCTCTGGTTTATGGTGGTGCAGAGGGTTGAACCTGGGACTTTGGAGCCTCAGATATGAGAAACTTTTTGTATAACCACTATGCCGTCTACCCCCACCCTATAAAGTCTCTTTAAGAAGGACAGTAAAGGGATTAAGTAGTGATGTACCTGGTAGGGCACACACATTACTGCATGCAAAGATCTGGGTTGGGTTCAAGTTTCTGATCTTTACCTGCAGAAAGAAAGCTTCATGAGTAGTGAAGCAGTACTGCAAGTCTCTCACTCTTCTCTCTCCTTCTTTCCCTCTTATTTATCTATGTTTCTATAAAAAAAATAATGATTCTGGAAGCAGTGGATTCATCATGTAGGCACCAATCTCTAGAGATAACCCTGGTGGCAAATAAATAAATACATACCTGTAAAGCATCACAATTTTCCACAAGCTACCTCCTCTACCTCTAGGTGGTTTCAATTGTTGAGACAAGTGTACTCACACTGTGTGCAGAGTCATCCTTAGAGTGTAAGGTCCTGAAGCCTTGGTCCCCACAAGCCTGGCTCAGTCCTGCTCCTCTGTCTCCACACACACACACACACCCTGCCATCTGGGACACCTGCCAGCTCTGTTCCTACTATCTTCCTGGGTTTCTTTTGTAGGTCCATCCACAAGTCCTCCAATCCTCCATCCCCATCTTCCCATAAGGACATGGTACGTTCCCCTAAAAATGTCCTTAATTAGTTAACAAAATTTCCCTCCACGACACAGGCTGCTCTCCCCCAGAAAAACCAGTGACAGATCCAAACACCATTTGGTCTAATTAGTTCTGATATTTAACACAGCATATTTATGAAGGGTTTGGGGAGGAGGGGGGAGAGGCAGGGGAACTGCTTCTATTAAAAGAACAGCTTGGATGCTTGGGAGGGACAGAGTGCGGGGTCTTCTTTTGTCCCTGCAAACAATGCCTTGGTTAAATGAGTACTGCCTGGCCTGGGGAGACTCCTTTAATTTATATATATTTATGTAGGTGATTGAAAGGAGAAAGAGAATCAGAGCACCACTCTAGCATATGTATTTCTAGGGATCGAACTTGAGATTTTGTGACACCAAACCCAGTGCTCTAACTGCTGTGCTTCTTCCTGAGCACCTGGCGGACAACCTTCACTCTCTTGCAACTCCATTCCCCTTACACCACTATACCACTAACTACCTGCCCCAACTCTCTGCAGGAGTGAAACCCACATGTTTCCCTCCTTCCCAATGGCTCCCAAAGCTCCTGAATGAGTAAACTTCTCTTCTTGAATGACAGACATCTGTGAGAGTGATATAGATCAGCACTGGATACTTAGCAATTCTATCTACTTTGCCCTTAACTTCTTCTTTGACCTTGGAAAGACTGCTGAGCTCTCAGAGACCCCCTGACAGTCTAAGACTTGTGGAAAGACAGAGGAGAGAGAGAGGGAGGCAAGATTATCTCTTGAGTTGCCGGGATAGATGTCTCTTGGAGATAGAGAATATTGGCAATTATAGAATATATGAATTAGGAGAAGTTCTTGACACAGAAAATCAATCCTGCATTCCTCTGTCACATTCACTGTCATCTGTTTACAGGCTGCAAGGTTTTCAAGCTCTTCTGCCACTTCAGTGGGCAGGACTCACACTTGGGAGAGCACACATTGTGACTGCAATACTCATGAAGTGAACTGGAAGGGTCCTGCTGAGTTTGAAAAACACAATGGGCTGTTCACACACGTACGTATCATATAACATGGTACCTAACATGGCATGACAAAGCTGGGGAGTTGAAATTCCTTTTTCTTTTCTTCCTTTTTTTTTTTTAACCTCCAGTGTCATCACTGGGGCTCAGTGCCCCTGCTACATTGTAGGGCCAGAAAGAGAGCAGAATTTTAAAAGTCATGATAATTATGGATTGATCACCTGAATGGGAGGCAGATTCCTCAGATTCTTTGCACCTCTGCTTTATGAACTTGGGGAACTGATGCTGCTAACCAGGCCCACACATCTCTCGAAAAAGCTGAGAAGTTGAAATTTCTTTTTCTTGTCTTCCTTTTATTTATTTATTTTACCTCCAGTGTCATCACTGGGGCTCAGTGCCCCTGCTATAAATCCACTTCTCCTGTGTCCATTCTTGATTCTTTGGATATGACAAAGAGAAACAAAGAGAGAAGAGGAAGATAGAGAGGGAGAGAGAAAGACAGACATCTGCAGACCTGCTTCACTTCTATCCCGCCTGCAGGTGGGGAGCCGGGGGCTTAAATCAAGATCCCTGCTCAGGTCCTCACGACGCTTCATACTACGTGCATCCAACCCGGTGGACCACCACCTGGTCCCCTTGAAATTTCAATGTATCACAGTAACTCGTATTTCCACAACTTTATGACCAGACTTGAAATATATGTATGATTTAATAGTGATTATAAAATCACAGGGTAGTTCCACACAGCACTCACCATCAAAGTTCTGTGTTCTCTCCAATAATAACTACCATAGTCTTCACAAAGTATTAAAGACAGTTTGCAGTTTATCTAGTATGTGTGCATTTATTTATGTTCATGTGTTTGAATTCACTATAGTCCACATGTGAGCAAAGTTATCTGATAAGTCTTTCACCTCCTTACTTACTTTGTTAAGCATAATCACTTCTTGCTTATTCATTTTGTCCCAAAGGACACAGTATCATCTCTTTTGATAGAAAAGTTGTGTTCTGTGAAATATATGCCTTATAACTTCTTTATCTAGTCAGCAGTTGATGGACATATGGGCTGCTTCCACTCTTTGGCTATTGTGAATAATACCACCTTGTATGTATGGGTGCATGCATCCTTTCTCTTCCAATTGGTGTTTTCAGCCAGTTTTGTTATATGCCTAGCAGAGACATTGCCAGATCAGAAGGTATTTTCATTTTTCATTGTTTAAGGGATCTTCATACTATTTTCCGTAGAGGTTACACCGGTTTGCATTCCCACCACCATATATCAGAATTCCTTTTTCTTCACATACTCACTAACCCTTTCCATCTCTTGATTTGTTGGTGTAAGCCATTCTAATTGGTGTGAGGTTGTGTCTTCAGTGTGGTCTTAATTTTCATTTCTCAGGGCCAGGCAGTGGCTCATCTGGTTAAGCACACACATTACAGTGTACATGGACCCAGTTTCAAGCCCCTGGTCCCCACCTGCAGGGGAAAAGCTACACGAGTAAGTGGTGAAGCAGGGCTGTAGGTGTCTCTCTGTCTCTCTCCTTCTCTATCTCCCCCTCCTCTCAATTTATGGTTGTCTCTATTCAATAAATAAATAAAGTTAATAAAAATTGTGTTTCTCTAATGATAAGTGAAATGAAACATTCACATGTTTGTGAGCCATATGTATCTTTTTTTAAAAAAGAAACCAATCTATTCATATATTTTATTCACCTTTTAAAAACGTCATTAGTGATTTAATATTGGTTTGCCAGATCATAAGATTATAGACCCATAATTCCACACCACACATAACACCACAATTATCTGCTCTCTTCTCTCCACCTCAGGTTTTCCCCCTCCCTACCCCCAAGGATAACCTCCATAGTCTTTATAAATTCTTCATGACAGTTTGACTACCTTTTCTTTCTTTTTTTTTAAAGATATATATTTCTCTTTTGTTGCCCTTGTTTGTAGTTATTATTGTTGTCATCGTTGTTGGGTAGGACAGAGAGAAATGGAGAGAGGAGGGGAAGACAGAGAGGGGGAGAGAAAGACAGATACCTGCAGACCTGCTTCACCACCTGTGAAGCGATTCCCCTGCAGGTGGGGAGCCAGGGCTCAAACCAGGGTCCTTCCACCGGTCCTTGCACTTTGCGCCATGTGCGCTTAACCTGCTGCACTGCCGGGATAGCCTGAGGGTACTTCTTCCCGAGCCGGTGCTCTCTGGGTTGGAGAGAACTCAACTGGAGCTGATCTAGGCTGCTGTGTGGGAGAGGGATCAGGAACGCGTGCTGCACCAACTTCCGCAGGAGATACACTCTGGAACTCTCGGAGCCGGAAAGCAATTTCCAAGTGTCTTTAATCAGAAGAGCAGCTGTTTTTATACTCTCCAAGTAGGGTGGAAACAGGATGTGATATAGAGAGGGTGGAGAGAAAAGTGACTGGTGAAAATCAGAGTGTGATAAGGAGGGGGCGGAACAGGCGAGAATCCTATAACTGAACCACCAATGCCCTGGAGTGCTTTATGTAAAAGTGATTTATGTAAATAGACCAAACCTTTGGATCAGTAAATCCCTATATAGGCATATGGATAAGAAGAAGCCAGGGGGAGATGGCAACTACCCAACATCTCCCCCTTTCTTTTTAACTTTTTGCCATAGTATCAGGAGTGTGGGGCACTTTGTGAGGCAGGGAGACTGATAAGAGGCACACCTTTTTTGGGGTTCTACTGTCCCTCCTTGCTCAACCTCTCCGTGGAGAGAGAGACTAACAGGATTGACACACCCCTCAGGCTCAAGCCCTTCCAAGCTCAACCATATCCTCACAATTCCCCAACATCTTCCTCTTACTTAATGGCCATATATAACTGGGTCAATGTCTGTAAAAGGCTTCATCTCTGTCAGGGGAATAGCAGTGTAGGGGTGAACAGAAACCTGTTGGGAAGAAAGCAGAATGATAGTGTGTAAGTGTCTTTAAAAAGAACTAGCACAAGACGGAGGGATAAGTAAGAGTAGCAAGAGACAGAGTGAGCCTGATGGGTGGAGGAGTGGGGGCCTGATAAGCCGAGGGGCTAGAGGGGTGATCTGGCATTGCAAAATCCCAAGTCAGCCTGCTACAGTCATTCTTCAAGAAGTCCAGGAGTATAAAAGGAGTGTCCAGCAAGTTCTATAGAAGCATCAGTCCAATGTCAACGGCCAGGAAATAAATGCCACACGTCTATCTTGATGGAGGAGGACGGCCACCGGAACTTTTCTTCTCTGTAGAGAGTGACCTGGAACCGCCAAAACATGATGGGCGAAACAGAAGCAGAAAGAGCAGACACCGATGGTTGAGAGAAAGGCAGTAGGAAAGTCTTGTCCTTCGGAGTCTGTGAATCAGGTTCTCCAGATCGTGTCAGGTCACATCATGGGTTTCTGGGGATGGCTGTAATTGTGGGTGATGTCAGAGGTCAGGGGTCCAAGATGGATTTCTGGGGATTCTATATGAGCAGATGCTTCTTTATGCGAAGGCTTGTCATAGCTGTAGTCAATTACTTATGAAAAAACTTTGTAACAAATTAGAAGTTTACTACAATTGATAACTCAATGATTATAACTGGTTTAGGTATCTTTATAATTTTGTGTAAAGGTCATCTTACGTGACCTCATGTAGCAGTCTTTATATAGCAAAGTTTTCATACCGAGTTTAAGTTACATATATTGATTCTTGACTATTTTTACATTGGGTTTTTAAGCAAACTCAGGTTACTAGAGTTAACACATTTTAGTGACAATTTTTTTTTTTTTGGTACATTTACAATATCAGATTGATGCCAAATTTGTTGTGAATTAATTTCCACAAGATAGCTTACAGGACATTTTTGGGGGCCCTCCAAAAATGTCCTGTATAGAGAATTTGTATTTTAACTTAGGAGATGATGAATTGTCACATTGAATATTTAGAGTTTTACCTTAAACACTCAGTTACTTAAATGAATTGATTTTACCTCTTCTCGTAAAAATGTAACTTCGAAGTTACGATTTAACTGTCAAGTTAATGTTTACCAAACTTGAAACACGCATATTAAATATATAGTTTATAACACACAGGAGGAGAAAAACTTGTAAATAAGATATATCATTTCAAATGTGAATTTAGAACTACTGTCATAGTTGAACCATCTTTACTCACACAGTTTAAGACTAAACATTTCATATTGATATCAAGACTTAAAAAAGAAATCAAAAGGGGGAATGAACAATTTTTGGACTGTTTCTGGACGTCTCCAGAAACCATGGCTGCGTCCAGCCGTTTGATATAAAGTCAGTTAACTTTCAGAGTACTCTGAGCACAATGGGTCATACAAAAATTTTGGTCACTCAACTCACTCAATTTTTTTTTTCACTCACTCACTCACAAAACACAACTGGCCAGTCATAGCATAAGACATTCATTCGGGGGGGGGGGGAGAGTTCTGTGAATCAGATTTTTTTTTTTTGATTCTGCCATGCTGTATTATGGATCTTGGGGTGCATCCTGTAGCCAGTCCTCTTGCAGCCAGTCTTCTTGCAGTGTTTCTTGTTCTTCAGGGATATCAGCACCATCATGTGGGTATTGCCGGACATGGCGGGCAGGAACCCAAACAGGCTTGGAGTAATTTTGTGGAAAAATACATGCGAAACCCCTCCCCATAGTCAACAGGGGGTCAGGTCCTTTCCAAATTTTATCAAGTGGGTCTTTCCATTTGACTTTAATAGCTGGGAGGGTGGGTGGTGTTTGCCAATGAAGAATTATAGGAGGTTGGTCGGAGTTTTTGTAAATATTAAAGAGATTTAATGTAGTTAAGGCTTTTGCCAGCTGGATATTAGGGGGGTACATTTCCCCTTTTTCTTTATTTAATTGAGCCTTAAGAGTTTGATGGGCCCTCTCAACAATGCCTTGTCCCTGTGGATTATACGGAATGCCTGTAGTATGAGTAATGTTCCAGAGGGAACAAAAATCTTTAAATTGTTTGCTGGTAAAAGCAGGTCCATTATCCGTTTTAAGTTGAAGATGTAAGCCCATTACAACAAAACAGGAGAGCATATGGCTTATAAGCTTTTTTGAGTTTTCTCCAGTCTGAGCTGTAGCCCACATAAACTTAGAGAAGGTATCAATTGAGACGAACACATATTTTTGTTTGCCAAAGTTAGGTATGTGGGTAACATCAATTTTCCAAAGAGCGTTGGCTTTTAAACCTCGAGGATTAACCCCCAGAGTCTGAATAGCAGGTGTTTTGATTAGACCTGCACAGGAGGAACATGTAGCAAGAATACGTTTTAACTGTGGCAGAGGAATATCAGGAAATCGAGCTCGAAGACCTTTAAGATTAACATGGGTTAGGGAATGAAAGTCAGCAGGATTAGAGACAGAGGCTAGGAGAATTCCTGTGGAGGCAAGGCGGTCAGCTGCAGCATTCCCTTCGGACAAGGGACCAGGAAGAGGGCTGTGGGAACGTAGGTGCTGAACATACAGTGGATGGGTTCGAGAACAGAGCATAGAGGCAATTTGAATTAAAAGAGGAGAAAGTGGGTTGTCATCAATTCTTACATAAGATCGAGCAAGCCATGGAAGTAAGTTAACAGTATACACACTGTCAGAAAAAAGGTTGAAGGATTCTGGTACAGCTTTTAATGCAAGGAAAACAGCATAAAGTTCTTTGTACTGAGGGGAATTATCAGGAAGTTCAGTAAAGAGAGGTTTGGGGTATTTCTGGTCTGGATAATATATAAGGGCAGCAGCTCCCTTTTTTCCACCATCAGTGAACACTGTAGGAGCAGAGGGGATGGGATCTCGAGAGAAAAGTTTAGGTACTAGTAGAGGCAACAGAGGTAAAGATGCTATCAAATTATTAGAGGGAAAATGATTATCTAATTGTCCTGGAAAACCCATTAAACTTACGGCAAAACGAGAATGGTGGCGTATGAGCCATTCTGTATCAGTGAGAGAAAAGGGAAGAATGATTGAATCTGGTTCCCTTCCTAAGACCTGAACCGATCTGTTTCTTCCTTGGCGAACCATAAATGCTAAGGCATCAATCTCGGTAAGGAGTCTTGGAGCTCCGCCTACTGGCGTATGAAGCCATTCGAGAACGCCATGTTTCTGCCACAATGCCCCCACTACCGTGGGGGTGGAGTTAAAGATTAGAAGATTTACTGGAGAGGAGGGGGAGAATCGAACGAGGTGCATGTCCTGGAGAGCCTGGTTAACTTTTTCCAGAGCCAAGGATGCTTCGGGGGTTAACATACGCTTTGAGGAGGGCTGTTTATTTCCTTTTAACAGATCGAACAGTGGTTGCAGGCAGCTCGTAGGCAGATAAAGATACTGCCTAAGCCAATTCAAATTTCCAAGAAAACTTTGTAAAGAAGCAAGAGTGAGATTAGAAGGAAAAGTAACACAAGGTTTTAAAGGACGAATCTGCGTTAGGGAAATCTCTGAGCCTAAGAAAGATATTGGAGGGATTAGCTGTATCTTCTCAGGAGCTACATTAAGTCCACTTCTCTTTAAGGCAGGGATTAGAAAATCACGTAGGGCAGAGAGATCTGTATCTAATTCTCCCCATATTAACACGTCATCCATATAATGAAAAACCTTAAGGCCCTTATGAATATATGGAAAAAGGGCAGATTTAACAACCTCTTGACAAATAGTAGGACTATTAGCCATGCCCTGGGGCAGTACCACCCATTCAAATCTATCGGCAGGGCTGGCATTATTAATAGAAGGAACAGAGAAAGCAAAACGTTTACAATCTTGTGGGTGTAAGGGAATAGAGAAAAAACAATCCTGTATATCAATAGCTATGATTGGAATTCCTGTGGGAATTGCGGAAGCAAGAGGCAAACCCCTTTGGGGGGAGCCCCAAACCTGCATGGTTTTATTAACTGCACGAAGATCTTGGAGGAGGCGCCATTTTCCTGAGCGCTTTTTAATTACAAAGACTGGAGTATTCCATGGGCTCCGAGAATGACGAATGTGTCCCAACGATAACTGCTCTTGGACGAGTTTTTTTAAAATTTCTAGCTTCTCCCTAGGCAAAGGCCACTGTTCCACCCAGACAGGCTCATTAGAAAGCCAATCTAAGCGGGGAGTTCTGTTACGAACAGTGGCAGTTAGTATTGGGGGTGCTGGTTGGGTCTAGCAGTCTCACAGGAGTGAGTGTGGTGTCCTGCAGAGGTGTCTGAGGATATCACTACATCTAAAGATTCCAGCAAGTCTCTTCCCAATAAATTGGTGCTTATATCAGCTATTAAAGGCTGAAAGCGTCCGGTAGTCCCTTCTGGATCTTCCCACACAAGGGAATCTCGTGTGCGGAATGCCTGAGTCAATCCTCCAACACCATGTAAGCGTGGTCCTGGGAGGAGTTCCCAACTCTGGGGAACCTCTGCTTGTCTTAATATTGTCTTATCTGCTCCCATGTCAATCAAACACTTAAAAGGAATATTACCAATCTTTACTGTCATAGTTGGGTGACCCCTTTCTAAAACAGGGGTGGTCCATAAAATTTCAGGCTCTGAATTCGAGCTGTTCTCTTGCTCCAGCCGGTTATTTCTATGCTGGAAGTTCCTACATACCACGGGTTCCTCCTTCTGCTCACCCTCTGTTATTGTTACTTGGCGTGGTGGTTATAGCGACGGATTGGGTCCCAAGCTGGGCTTCTGTTTGTGGAAGAAGGGCACAGCACCAAGCGGGCGACCTGCTTCCTTCCCTCTTGGGGGCGGGGCTAAGGGAAGCCCCATACCTAGTTTAAATCCCTGTTTACATTTGGCAGAGGCGTGCCGTTCCTATGGAACCTTGACCAACAATCTCTCCTCCAGTGAAATCCTTTCTGGCATCTGGGACAAGGCATTCGTGGTCTCTGATTCCCTGTCTGGAGGCGGGGTTGCCCTGATTGGAGGTGGGGTCGCCCTGACTGGAGGCGGGGTCGCGGTCTATTTTCTGGACATTGGTTACGCCAATGCCCTTGGCGACCGCACTGAAAGCAAGCTCCTCTTTGCTTATGTAAGGTAGCTGCATAGGCCTGTAACATAGGTCCTTGAAAAGAGCTTGATCTGAGATCCTGTGTAGCTAGAATCCAAGTATCTGGGTGTTCATTTTTAAGAGTGATACAGGCCTGTCGAAAATGCGGAAGCATTCCATCCCAGACTATGGATCGCAATAGGAGAAAACGAGCGTCAGGATTATAAATCTTCCTTTCCAAACTCGACTGGACCCTGGCAATGAATTTAGCGAGGGATTCATCAGGTTCTTGTTGCAGGGAGAGAATGGGGGCTGAGGCTGCTCCCATGGGTGGTGTTAATCACTCCCATGCTTTTAATGCACACAGGCGTACTTGATCAAAATACCCCGCTGGAAACTTGGCTTCCGCCTGTTGAATCCCTGTTTCTAATTGGCCTGTTCCAAACAATGCATCAAAATTACCCTCTGGCTGATTTTGAATATTTTTCCGCGATTGTTGTAAACATTCATCGCGAAAGAATTGCAGGAAGAGGGGGCCTGGGAGCGTAGCACGAGTCACATCTCTCCAATCTTGAGGGGTATTAAGGTTCTGAAGCAGGCCTTGTAAAATGGACCTGGTCCATGGGGCATGAAGACCGTCATCTTTGATAGCCTGGCGTAGTTCCTTCAGGTCTGTGGCGGAATATGGATACCAGGCCTGAGGTTTTTGTCTATTGGGGGCAACATTGACCGGAAATGTGTGGACTTCCTCTGATAAGTGTGTAGCGGTAGGAGGAGTCACTGAAGTGGAAGCTTCTGGACAAGTGGCCGAAGAAGTGGTTTTGGAGGCTACAGGAGAATTCGGACATGTGTCTATCAAAACAGGGTGGGGTGAAGAAGCAGCCGTGGAGGCAGCAGGAGGTTCCGGACACGTTTCTGCCAAAGTGGGGGTGGCCGAAGAAGTGGCTGTGGAGTCCAAAGGAGAATTCGGACACGTGTCTGCCAAAATAGGGGCCTCAGGGCAAGATGCCAAAATAGGGGCCTCAGGGCAAGATGCAGAGGAATTAGGGTGGGTCAAGATCACGACAGGCCTTTGCTTCTTCTTGTTTTTAAGGTGCTGGTTAAGTTCTATGATTACTTCCTTTATCTCTTGGACCTCAGCCTCTAGTTTCTTAAGCCTTTTGAGAGGTTGCCCTATATATCCCTTAAAAGCTGCTATGATGATCAACAGGATATAAGGTGAAGCCCCGAGAAAAATGTCCCAGATATATAAAAATTGTATACTGGAAAAAGAATGCAGGATTTGGAAAAGATTTTCCATGGTGGAAAGATCTCCGGAAAACAATAAAAAAGAAAAAAAAATCACAGTGCCTTAACACAATATTGCAGATACCCAAAAGGTGTGTACTTATCTAAGATGTCTTCTTGTAAATCTGCTGCTTACGGGTCCCTGTTCCGGGCGCCAGATGCCGGGATAGCCTGAGGGTACTTCTTCCCGAGCCGGTGCTCTCTGGGTTGGAGAGAACTCAACTGGAGCTGATCTAGGCTGCTGTGTGGGAGAGGGATCAGGAACGCGTGCTGCACCAACTTCCGCAGGAGATACACTCTGGAACTCTCGGAGCCGGAAAGCAATTTCCAAGTGTCTTTAATCAGAAGAGCAGCTGTTTTTATACTCTCCAAGTAGGGTGGAAACAGGATGTGATATAGAGAGGGTGGAGAGAAAAGTGACTGGTGAAAATCAGAGTGTGACAAGGAGGGGGCGGAACAGGCGAGAATCCTATAAGTGAACCACCAATGCCCTGGAGTGCTTTATGTAAAAGTGATTTATGTAAATAGACCAAACCTTTGGATCAGTAAATCCCTATATAGGCATATGGATAAGAAGAAGCCAGGGGGAGATGACAACTACCCAACACTGCACTACCACCCAACTCCCTACTTTTTGTTTCTTTTTCAAGCTTATGTGCTTCAGTTCTTTATATTGCATATATGGGAAGAACCATCCTTTCAGAGAAGTGCAGGTGATTTGGCAACAGATATAGAGTTGTCAATAAGAGTCATTGAAAACAAATACCTCAAGCTAATATATATGATAAAATATGAGAAAACCAAAAATATATAATATATTAAAATAGAGATGAAACCACATCATTTAAAAAAGACTGTATGCATGTTAATGTATTATAAATGAGAGTGTTACATGTGATTTATAAATATGTTATATTTAAATATACCTAATAAACTTGTCTTGGAAAGGAAGAGAGGATTAAATCAGAAAAAAAGGAGGCAACTATGTATAAATAGTTGTAGAGATGATGGTTGGCTCATGTCTACAACCTTAGGGGAACTGTGGTGGATTTTAGTGGGGAGACTGAGGATTCAGAGCTCTGGTGGTGGGAATGGTGTGGATTCAAATCCCTGTCAACATGTAACTCTATATTATAAAAATAAATATATATATAGTAAGGTTCTTTATACATTTTTTATGTTTATTTATTTATTGGATAGAAACAGCCAGAAATCAAGAGGAAGGGGGCGGTATAGAGGGAGAGAAACAGAGAGATACCTGCAGCACTGCTTTACCACTGGCAAAGCTTCCCCTCTGCAGGTGAGGACCGGGGGCTTGAATCTGGGTGCTTGAGCATTGTAACATGTGTATTCAACACCTAACTCCATAAAAATCTGGCTCATTTCTATGGCTTGTATTTCTAGGTTTGTTTTTCTGTGAATCACCATGTTGGAAGTTAAATGTCCTAGTCTCCTTCTCTATGACACTCCTTTGTAACTATTGGAAGGCAGGTCTGCTTATGACAAGATCCTATATTTTTTGTATGTTTGGTACTATTTTGACTGCTTCTTCATATCTGAACAATGCTCTAGCAGGCTAAATTATGTGTGGCTGGTAGTTGTTTTTTTAAAACCTTGAATATACCACTCAACTGTTTCCTAATTTCTATGCTTTCTGCAGAAAAATCTAATGCAAGTCTGACTATGCTATCTTTATAAGTAACTTTCTTCTGTTCCCAAGAACCTTGTAAAATGTTTTCTTTGTCCCTGACTTTTGATAGTTTCACAGTGATGTACATTGGTGTAGGTCTATTTGAATTTAGAAATTTGGGAGTTCTCTTTGCTTTCTTAACATCTACATCCTGACCATATCCCACATTTGGAAATTTTGCTATTATTTCTTTGAATTTTGTTTCTACTTACATCTTTTCTCTCTTTCTGAAGAGTAGAATACACAGCTTAGTCACTCTTTGCCTTGCTTTGACCAGCCTCACATTCTGGTCTAAGCAAGTTCTCTTTTGTGACTTTCATTTATACTGTTATCTCCTCTGGTCAATCTTGAGATATGGATTAACCTCTCTCCAATGAAACAGAAGACAAGCAGTGAAGTCATCCCACTTTTTCAGTGGGTGATGCTTAAAAATGTGCCCTGCCAACTTTCTCTAAAAGGGAATCCCACCAGTGCCACCAAAAGTCTTCATCTCTGTATCTCTCAGTCATAGTTTATTCATCTGAAAGTTGTAGTAAATAGGAAATGCAAATGAGAAAATAAAATAAAGTTTAAAAATTCAAGTGGGAAACATAAACATAAATTCACGTGTTTGTGTTGATTCATGGCCTCTAGTGAGCGTTGAATAAATAAATGTAAGTAGTCATCATGGTGATGTTAATTGTAATAAATTGTTTTGACATTTTTCCTCAACCAGAAGCTTTCTTTGTCATCATACTTTCTTTACTTTTTTTTTCTTTCCTTTTTCTTTCCTTTTTTGTTTTGCTTTTGGAGGGAAAGTAAGTTTGGTATCTAATTCCATCTCTTCCTTCCTACGTTCTTTCTGTGTCCTTGTTGAAAGAGACAAGAGTCAGATGAAGATTTCAAGTGATTAGCTTCATCACTATTAAGAATGGATTATATTAGTGGTATCATGCATACATGAGGTCCTGGATTCACTCCACCAAAGGGTGAGAACAAAGAAAGTGAGGAAAATCAAATGTACTCCTTTACAACTAGAACTTTGACATCCTTGAATTGCCATGTAGGATTATCTTCTATCTCCAGGGAGAACACTACCTAAACCATGCTGGAAACACAAGATTTCTATTTAGGCCAAACTGGACTGATTCAATTAAGTCATGATGCAGGGAAGGACCTGGGGATGAAGTGCAGATATTTAGTTCACAGACCTGTAAATTCCTTCGGTGGAGGGGACTGTCTCATTGACAATGACAGGAGTAAGAAATAAGGACTGTGCCTCACAGGTAGGGACTCTGTATGTGATCCACTAGCCTTCATTCAACAGAGATAGCCACTTCTTGCTCTCCCTCAATTAAAATAATGTTTATTTACTTATTTATCTGAGGGAGAAGAGGAAGAGAACCAGAGCATCAAACTAGCACATGTAATTTTGGGGATAAAACTCAGGACATCCTATGGTTTTTGTCAGTGTTTTCTTTTTTAAAAATAATTATTTATTTATTCCCTTTTGCTGCCCTGTTGTTTTACTGTTGTAGTTATTACTGTTATTGTTATTGATGTCATTGTTGTTGGATAGGACAGAGAGAAATGGAGAGAGGAGGGGAAGACAGAGAGGGGAAGAGAAAGATAGACACCTGCAGACCTGTTTCACTGCTTGTGAAGCAACTGCCCTGCAGGTGGGGAGCCAGGGGCTTGAACTGGGATCCTTATGCTGGTACTTGCACTTTGCACCACCTGTGCTTAACCCGTTGTTCCACCTGTGCTTAACCCGCTGCGCTACCACCCGACTCCCAGTGTTTCCTTTATATAAATACAAATTATATATATATATATATAAAACTCAGGACATCAGACTTGAGAGTCCAATGCTTTGAGGACATGGTCTAGGAGGAGGTACAGTGGAGAGTCCAATGATTTAGCAACTGAACCACCTCCCAGGCTGCAACACATTTTATTTTGTTGTAAAAGTAGATAAGGTCATATTTCAAAAATTAATGTGTGAGAGAAATATGACCAATAGCAAGGGAAGACCCCCTGAACTCTGTAATCAATGTCCTTCATCTCTCACCAACCAGAAGTTCATTAGCCCATTTTGTGTCCACTGAATGATTTTAAAGACATCATAGCAGCCAAGCTTGGAAAGTAAGAAGTAAACAGGAGGCAGATCCTCGTTCTAAACTGTCTTTATATAGAGAAGCCTTTTCACATGTCCTGAGCTGTGTAGAAGTTGCACAGCGTACGAATGGTTAGTTTAGACCCTTTTTGGGACCCAGGGTTTGTATGTCTCCTGCTTATTCCCTCCCTGCAGAATGAGGTCTTGTTTCACATGGGCTGCTACATCCACAGCTGCTTTCAGAGCCTCCCTGGAGACAGACTATAAACTGACAATGACGCCATGTCAGCCCACTTGAGAATCTGATAGATGCTCCCTGACTCCCGGGCTCAATCACTGCATCTGGCAGTTGCTCTCTAAAACTAACTAGCCCAGCCCTGTTCATCCTCTGCTTTGGAATAGCAGAGCACTGACCCCCACCCCACACACACACACCTACCCACACATGCATACACTATAGAAGGAGAAATATTCCCATTGTTACAGACCTTTTCTCTCTTGAATTGTAGGTTGTCCCCCAGAGAATGATAGCTTCTATCACAACTCCACTGTTTCATCTTCATTTTGTGTCTCCTGAAACCAGATTCTTAACTCACCTTTCTTCTTTCCCCTTTAGCCAAGCTAGGGAGTGGGTTCTACTCCTGAGCCCCAGATTTCTGACCTTCTAGCCAGTTCCTTCCCCAGGACTGTCTTCAGTTTGGGGAGAGTCCCCTGCCTCTGCTCTACTGACTGGGATATCCCCCTAGTGCAAATGTCATAAGTTTTCAGAAGTGTTACCACAATGTCCTGCATACTGACTCAGGTCAACCTCTAGCTCATTGACACCCAGATCTGTCCTCATGATCCCTATCCCTGGATATAGCCTTCTGTCCTCTCCTGGGCATAGAGCTCTGGACTATAAGCCACCTTCACCTCAGATATCCCACCTGCACAGCCTGGACCTCTCCTTAACTGTTATACCACTTTGCACCCCTCTCACAGCAGAGGTCCCTCCTAGATTGTGCAGTCGGGTCCATGTCATTGAAGACACATTCAGCTGTCACTGCTATTTCCCTTGAGATATTTAGCTGTCATTTAAATACCCAGAAGACCTGCTATTTGCAGCCCTATTTGGAAATTTATTTATTGTTACTAATACTCTGTCAGAAAAATATTGATGTTCTTTTAAATAGGTGCTTTTTTAACAGGCTTTCTCTTGGGAGTCTCTTGCATTTTTAGGGCACATTTCTCTCCTAATTTTGTCTTGAAATGGAATGAGAAAGTAAGATGCATGTCATAGGAACCTAGTTTACAGGCAAGAGCAAAGCCTGCTGAGCCCACCAACATGTGCTTGTGGTGGAAGTGGAGGTATCTATGTAGGTCACTGTGTGTGGCCACAGTGTCCCGTCCACTCACTCTCTGCTTTAATGACAAGAAATTATTCTTGGTTGAAGTAATGCTGGTTTGTAGCATCCATTGCATGGTCTTCAGCGGTACAGACTTACATGTCAACATCTATACAGATTACATTTTCTTCTTCACCATATACTGTCATAAAATTAAACTCACTTGCCCACTTCTTCCCCCTTCCCTTCTAGTAACCTCTATTTTGGCTCCAGTCTAAGACTTTGGTTTTGTTTTTGTTCATCCATTCGTCTTATTTTGTAATCTAACACATAAGTGCTTCTTTGATTTATTTCAAAAGCATAATATCTTCTAGGTTCAACCACACTCTTGCAAATGGTAGGGACTCAAATCATTTTCAAAGGTGACTCATATTCCATTGTGGTTGTGTACATCAAATTGATATCACTGTGGGCACTCCAGTGGTTTCCAGGTTGTGGCTATTGTAAAAAATGCTGCAGCAAATATGGAGTTGCATATATTGATTCAAGGTGGTGCATCTGTATTATCTTTCTGGTGAATACCTAAAAGAGGGTTAGCTGAATACTATGAAATCAGTTTGATGTTTTTAAAAATTTATTTCATGTGTTTTATTTTAATGAGTGAGATACAGAGGGAAAGATACCAGAGCACAGCTCACTATTGCTTCTAGTGGTGCTTGGATTGAACCTGGGACTTTAGAGGCTGAAGCATGAATGGTTTGTTATGGTTCTTGTTGCTTGTTTGTACTTTGCGGTCCTTGTACTTTGCGCCACCTGCGCTTAACCCGCTGCGCTACGGCCCGACTCCCTTAATTCTATTTTGTTGATGTGTGTATCTACTTTTCTGCTAAAGTCATGTTATTTTTATTACTATCACTTTTCAGTTTAGTTTAAAGTCAGGGAGTGTGGTTTTTTTCTCCTAAAGATCGTTTTGACTAGACAAGTTATTATTTATTATTCAAATAAACTTTGTAATTTTCACTTCCACTGTTGTATAAGATGCAATTGAGATTTTTATAGGAATTTCTTGGTTTGGGTGGTCGTGCACCTGGTTGAGTATACATGTTATGGTACACAAAGACCAATGTTGAAGCCCCCAGACCCTACATGCAGGGAGAGAACTTTCTTGAGCTGTGAAGCTGGCCTGTAAGTGTATCTCTTTCTCTCTCCTACTCTGTCTACCCCTTCTCTCTGTGTCTCTATCCAATAAATAAATTTCTCTGAATTTTTAATTATTTTAAATGAAAACGTATTTTAATAATACTAATTGTATCAGTTGATGAGCATTAATATCTTTTCCTTTTTGGCATAATCCGTTTATCTAATGGCATAATTTTTTAGTATTACATTGACCTCTCAGTTAAATTCATTCCTGGATCCTTTTTTTAAATTATTTATTTATTTATTTCCTTTTTGTTGCCCTTTTTATTGTTGTAGTTATTATTTTTGCTGGTTATCATCATTGTTGGATAGGACAGAGAGAAATGGAGAGAGGAGGGGAAGACAGAGAGGGGGAGAGAAAGATAGACACCTGCAGACCTGCTTCACTGCCTGTGAAACAAACCCCTACAGGTGGGGAGCCGAGGGCTCGAACCGGGATCCTTATGCCGGTCCTTGTGTTTTGCACCACGTGCACTTAACCTGCTGTGCTATTGCCTGACTCCCTCCTGGATTCTTTATATGCAATTGTAAGTCAAGTCATTTTCTTCACTTCCTTTTTGTTGGTTCACTGTTTATATATAGAAATATAATCAGTTTCTGTATACTGCATTGTTTATTATTTTGTTTTTATTTTTATTAGTGATTTAATAATGATTAATAAGATTGTAAGATGACAGGGGTATAATTCCATATAATTTCCACCACCAGAGTTCCTTGTCCCCTCCCCTCCACTGGAAACATCCCTATTCTTTATCCCAAGATTCTTTATGGGATGTAGAAGGTAGAAAGTTTAGCTTCTGTAATTGCTTCTCTGCTGAGCATGGGCATTGGCACAGTTTTATTTTTGTGCCTTTTTTTAGCCTTTCTATTTATATAATTATGTCATCTTCAAATAATGACCATTTCAAATCTTCCTTTGCTATTTATATATTTTTTAATTTCATTGGCTTCTTCCATCACTCTGACTATGACTTCCAATACTATACTGAGTAACAGTGATGATAGTAGAAGTCCTTGTCTTATTCCTGACCTTAAAGGAAAAGTTTTTTGCCTTTCACCAGAGTATAATATTGGCTGCATGTTTGTCAAACATGATTCTTTCATTGATCTATTTCATTTTTGTGGCTATTTTATTATGAGTTTTTTAAGTGGGTATTGACTTTTTAGTTGTCATTTTCACTGGGGCATCATATTCTCAGGACAAATTTTTTTCTGTTAGATATGGGGGGTTGAGAGGGGGGAAAAACACAGCACCGATTTTTTCCCTCAGTGATGTGGGGACTGGACTTGAACCCAGATAGTGAGCCTGCCAGAATAGGAATCTTCCTAGGTGAGCTGTTTCATCAGTGGGCATTGTATGTTACCTTTTTTATTATTTTTTTTTTCTTATAAACCACTGCTAATCTCTATTTTATGGTAGTACAAGAGGCTGAACTTGGGTTTTCATTTTTTTCTTTATTGGAAAGATTAAAGGTTATAGTTGACGGTAAAATATCATAGTTGGTACATTTCTCAGTTTTCCACAAAACACTCTAACCCCCCATCTAGGTCCTCCTCCGCTATCATGTTCTAGGACCTGAACACCAGACCCCCACCCCAGAGTCCTTTACTTTTTGTGCAATACACCAAATGAATGTGGGATTTTAGAACCTTAATCATTCTATTAATTTGAGTCTTCTCTCTTTTTTGTTTGGTGAGACTGGCTAGGGGTTTGTCAATTTTGTTTAATCTTCAAAGAACCAACATTTGGCTTCATTGATCTTTTGTATGTTTCTCTTATTTTCGATGTTTTTTATTTCTGCTCTAATTTTAGTGATTTCTGTCCTTCTGGTTGCTTTAGGAGAACTTTAATCATAAATGACTTTTGCATAATCATTACCTCCTTTGCCTGTGGGTACTGAAACTTGTCACATACCTTTTCTGACTTTGTAAGGATGATCACAGTGTTTTTAACCTTTATTTTGTTGCTGTGGTATATCACATAGATTTGCATTTATCAAACCATCCTTGCATCTCTAGAATAAATTCCACTTGATCATAGTACATGGTCATTTTAATATTTTGTTGAGCTTTATTTCTTATAGTGCCATTGAATATTTCTTTATAATAATAATAATAATTATTATTATTATTATTATTTTAAATTTATTTATGAAAAGGAAACACTGACAAAACCATAGGATAAGAGGGGTATAACGTCACACAGTTCCCACCACCAAAACTCCATATCCCATCCCCTCCCCTGATAGCTTTCCTATGCTTTAACCCTTTGGGAGTATGGACCCAAGGTCATTGTGGGATGCAGAAGGTGGAAGGTCTGGCTTCTGTCATTGCTTCCCCACTGAACATGGATACTGGCAGGTTGATCCATACTCCCAGCCTGCCTCTCTCTTTCCCTAGTAGGGTGCTTTTCTAAGTAAAATGTACAAGGCCTTTACTGCTATGATATTATTATCTATGTCTATCTTTAAGGCTGATAATGTTTGCTTTTAGTATTATAGTGTTTCTGTTTTGTGTACAAGCATGTTATAATTGTTATGACTTCTTGCTGGTATGACTCTTTGTCATTATATAATATACACATCCACCAAATTTTCTGATTTTTAAAGTGTATGTAATCTGATATAAATATAACTGCTCTTGCCTTTTCCTTTCCTTTAATGGTATATCTTCCTCCATCCTCTCATTGTGTGTTTATGTTTATATTTAGAACTCAAAATCATTTAGTGTATGCAGTCTATCACTAGGTCCTGCTTTTTCTAATTCATTTGGTCACTTTCTGCCTTTTGGTTTGATAGCTCAACACATTTACATTAGGGTGATTATTGATATTAAAATCTTACCACTGTTATTTTTATCTTTTGCTTTCTGAGTATTTTGATATCTATTTATTATTGTTGGTTTAAAATTTTTTTTTATTTAAGAAAGGATAAATTAACAAAACCATAGGGTTGGAGAGGTACAGCTCCACACAATTCCCACCACCCAATCTCCATATCCCACCCCCACCGCTGATAGCTTTCCCATTCTCTATCCCTCTGGGACCATGGACCCAGGGTCATTGTGGGTTGTAGAAGGTGGAAGGTCTGGCTTCTGTAATTGCTTCCCCGCTGAACACAGGCATTGACTGGTTGGTCCATACTCCCAGCCTGTCTCTCTCTTTCCCTATTAGAGTAGGTCTCTGGGGAAGCGGAGCTCCAGGACACATTGGTGGGGTCTTCAGTCCAGGGAAGCCTGGCCGGCATCCTGATGACATCTGGAACCTGGTGACTGAAAAGAGAGTTAACATACAAAGCCAAACAAATTGTTGAGCAATCATGGAACCAAAGCTTGGAATAGTGGAGAGGAAGTGTTAGGGGGATACTCACTGCAAACTCTAGTGTACTTGTGCTTTCAGGTATATATTTTGCAGTAGTTTATGGATACATGGGAACATATGCTCTCTCTCACAGAAACTGGTGTATATCTGGGTTTTGGGACTTTGTTAGAAAGTGAACCACCTGGGATGGAATTAGAGTGTACTATGAAAGGAAAGGTCTCACCCGAGTAATGAAACTGAAGGGCTGTCATTCCACACGTGAAGTCTCTGGACACAGTCTGAAGTGAAGCATGTTGAGGTGGCAATCATTGTGTTGATTAGGTTGTGATCGGCAGATGCAATATTATTTGATATGGGTTGGGAGAGGCATACAGGAAAGTGGGCCCTATCCAAGGGTTCCAGGACTGGGGGAAGTAGGGGCTCTATAGTGGAGATGTGAGGTTCCTGCTATCTTAGGGTTCAAAAAGACACTCGATAGTTAATGTTATCATCACATTATTTGGTAATTGGGTTAACTTTGAAAAGTCCTTTTGTTAGGGTTTGCTGTACAGTACTCAGTGTCTTGTATGTACCTGTGGTATTGGTTGCTTCTGAATTTTGTTTGGTTTTACTTGTGCTCTTATTTGCCATTTTGTTTTTTTCTGTTTCCCCCTTACATACAGTTAGTGTCTGGCCTATCTTTTGTGCTGTGTTGTTCTATGGTTAGCATAAGGTCTATACAAAATATGTCCTATCTCCAGTAATTTCTGCTCCTGTCATCTCAGCTTTACATGAATATGCAGACTTCATACTTTCTGCTCTCTCTTTCAAATGTTTTAAAACATGTATTTATTTATTTAATATGAGAGGAAAAACACTGCTTTGGCATATGTGGTGCTGGCATGCTTCATGCTTCCAAGTTCTAAGAGGCTTCCTTGGTCATGTCTCTTAATATTTTCTGTTTCCTAATTCCCCTTTTCCTTATTTGTTTGTTTGTTTGTTTGTTTATGTTATTGCCACTGGAGTTATCACTGGGTCTTGGTGCCAGGACTGTGAATTCACTACTCCCTGCAATCATTTTGTTACTTTTTTTTTTAAATTCCATTTTATTTAATAGGCTTGAAAGACATCGAGAAGCGAGGGAAAGTAGAGGGGGAGAGAGAAAGACACTTGCAGTGAAGCTTCACCGCTCTTATGTTTGGTTATCTTGGTTCACATCAGACACAATGCTTTACGCTCAGTCCCATAGCACTTACAACATGCCATGTATTATTCCCAACGCTTGTAAATGGGTTGGGAAGGGGACATAGTGGTTACATGATTTACATGCCTGCAGCCCTTAATTCCAGATTCAATCCTCTGTTCCACCTTAATTTGGAGCTGAGCAGTGTTCTGATAAAAATAATAAACAAAGGGCCAGGTGGTGGTGCACCAGGCTGTGCACACACATTGCCATGGGCAAGGACCTGGGTTCAAGCTCCCAGATCTTGACCTGCAAGGGAGAAGCTTCAGGAAGAGTGAAGCAGTGCTACAGGTGTTTTCTTTTTCTCTCTTTGTATCTCCCCGTTCCCTCTCAATTTGTTTCTATTTAATAAATCAAATACAAAGTTTAAATACAAAAATAATTAAATGCTTGCAAACAATAATCCATTAGATCCTTAGCCTTATAAAGTGAGCACTATTATTCTTCCTACCTCAAGATGGGGGAAAAACTGATAGAGACAGGCTAATGAGACAGAGCAGTGATTAAAATGTGGACTGTCTGACACCAGAGTCCACTTGTCTTCCCGTCCTCCAAGGTGCCTCCCACACACAGAAACCAGACTCAAGGATCCTGTCCCTCTGTCATGGACCACTAGCTCTGGGATGCAGGTGCTTGGGGTTTCCTGCCTAACTCTCACTCCACGAGAAATTACACATGTCAGGATTGGACACAGAACATCTTTCCTACCCAAGCATATGGGATCCTTTTCTTTTTGGCATCCTTCCCCTTTACCTGGAAGGATGAGTGGAGCAGCTGAGTCAATTCTGTGCAAATGCAGAATTTGACTTGTCCTTAGATGAACTTGTAACAAAACAAAACAAAAAAAACAGCAGTATGCCAGTTCTCTTGGCTGCTGTGCCCGGCTTCCTGTGGTGGTCAAGGTCCTTTGCTGACTGTTCAGTTCATCTTGTCCTCGATCCACCTCAAGGCTGTTTGTGGTTCTGGGAAGACAGGCAGGGATCTCGACAGCCCATTTATACCCTGGCATCCACTAACAGTCCCAATTCCACACTTTTACTTGATTCCTTGCTATCTCCCACTTCCCAGAGTGTATATGTGCTTATTTCTCTGTTTCATGGTAATGGAGAGGAATCTGAAATGAGTGTTTTGTGTCCTAGCAAATTCCAAGGGTCCTATTGCTGGTGTATTGTGACTGAAAGGTTTTGGTTTTGACCTCTCAGGGAAAATGTATTTGTTAGGAGGCCCTAACACCTGCAAAACCTGGGTCTGCAAAAGGAGCAGGGAGCAAAGAAGTGAGAAGGCCAGGCTTCTGTTGTGGGCCTTGGTTTTTTTCACCTGGGCCATTAAAGGCTTAGGTTAGACATTCTCTTGATCCTTCTAGTCTAGTCCTAGGTCTGGGGCAGTGGCACATCTAAGGCAAGGGGAAGAAGTTCTTTGGGGAGCATACGAAGGCATCTCAACCTTAAATGTATACCACATGTGGATGATCAGCTTGGAAACACTGGATTCTGTGATCTGAGATAAGGAGACAGATACAGGTGAGCAGTGAGAAGGTTTTTGGGCATTTCAGGTAACTAGCTCTGACACTCATTGATGAAAAGTCAAGGAAAAGTGTCCACTCAAATGAGACACTTCTCTAAAGCCAAGTTTCACTTCTAATTTTTTAAAAAATAGGTTTTATTTATTTTATTGGATAGTGACAGAGAGAAATTGAGAGGGGAGGGGGAAATAGAGAGGGGAAAAAGACAGAGACACCTACAGCCTTGCTTCACCATGTGTGAAGCTTTCCCCCTTGCAGTTGGGGACCAATGGCTTGAACCTGGGTCTTTGTGGACTGTAATGTGTGCACTTAACCAGGTGCACCACCACCTAGCCCCCTCACTACTTCCTATATCAGCTTCCTTCCTATATCCCCACTCTCCTCTCCAACAGTTTCTTTCTCTAACCACAAATGGAGTGAAGTTTAGACGCAAAGGATAGAGGGACATATAATATCCTGACATGCAATGAGGGACAACAGGACCATCATCACCCCTGAATCTCTTTTTTCATACCCTGCACTGAAGCATTCAAAACCTTTTTATTTAATAACCAGTAGTTTAAGGCTCTCTTTTAAATTTATTGCCACCAGGGTTATTGCTGGGGTTCAGTACCTGCATGATGGGTCCACCTCTCCTGGTGTCTTTTTTACTTTTAACTTGTTAAGACAGAGAGAAATTGAGAGGAGAGAGTGAGGGAGAGAAGGAGAGAGACAGAGAGACACCTACAGCATTATACTATTTGTGAAACTTCTCTCTGTAGGTAAGAAGCAGAGGTTTGAATCCTGATCCTTGTGCATGGTAATAGGTGCACCACCACACAGCCTTGATTTAGGCCTTTCTGAGTAGAGGGACCCTCTGAGCTTTCTTCTTAGGAAAATAAGAACTGCAGAGCTAGGTGGTCAAGATAGCTCATCTGGGAGACTGCCTGCTTTGCCATGTACACAATCCAGATAGGAATTCTGGCACTCGCTGAGTTGGGGAGAAGCTTCAATGCTGGAGAATCTCTCCTTCTTTCTCTGTGTCTGTTGCTATCTGAAAAAAAAAAAAAAAGGAGCAGTGAACTCCTCCCAAATAACAAAACAATATGGAGAGGGAAAGAAAAAGGAGGAGAAGCGAGAGAAGGAGAGAAGAAAATAAAGACAAAATAGGAGACAGGTGGTAGCACGGGGGGTTAAACACAGGTGGTACAAAGCACAAGGACCGGCATAAGGATTCTGGTTCGAGCCCCCAGATCCCCACCTGCAGGGGAGTCGCTTCAGAAATGTTGAAGCAGGTCTTCAGGTGTCTGTCTTTCTCTCCACCTCTGTCTTCCCCTCCTCTCTCCATTTCTCTCTGTCCTAACAATGATGATATCGGTAACAACAACAATAATAACTATAGCAATAAAACTACAAGGGCAACAAAAGGGAATAAATTAATAAATATTTTTTAAAAGAAAAGAAATACAAAAGCATTGCAGAGCTTAGTACTGAGTGGAGGGGGAGTGGACCCCGTAACATTAGCACCTGCCCCTTCCCCCCTCCTGTCCAGCTGACACCCCAGCCCCAACTCCCCTCCCTTCCAGGGCCACAGCCAGGTTCTCTACCCATGATGAATCTGTCAGGTTTCTTTTAGTGAAGGAACCATCCCCGGTAAAGCATACAAATGGTCCAGCCATGGATCCTAATGCACAGTAAACAGTTTTTCACCTCTTATCATTTTTTATGGGAAGATATTGGCTTTGTGCTTCCCCTGCCACCCCCCTTCCCTTCCTCCTTCCCTACCCTGCCAGTGGGTGATGCTAAGAGGAGCTGAGATCCACTCTGCTTCTTTATCCCCAAGGCTGTCAGCTCCACTCACGGCACCACTCTCTCACTGCAGAGGAAGAGGGGGACTCAGCTTTGATTAACTGTCCCATGAGATATTAATTCCCTACAAGAGCCTTGCTCTGTTGTCTCTGCAGGGAAAGGAAGTTGGAGGTGGTGAAGTGTGGAGGGAAAGTCCTGACTGTCTCACCTCTGCACTTATGTGTCTGTTCTATGGGCTCTGCCAAGGTACTGCCTTCTGCAATAATTCTTTTTTCTTGCTTTTTTTTCTCTCTGGCCAGTGCCTTTGGCCCTTTTCATGATGTTTCCATCTTCTTGCCTCCTGAAATGGAAGCTTCCAGGCTCCTCTCTGCTCCATGGTCAGGTTAGAAAGGTACTCTGAGTTCTCCAGTTACAAGATGAGATTCCAACTGCCTACGGGGTTCTCTAGACCTCAAGGAGGGATGCTCAGTCAGTGATGCTAAATTCAGCATCTTATGATCCAAGCTCAATCTCCAGATCCCAGCAAGGTCAGTCCCTCGACCTTTCTGGGATGACTACTCGTGACTGCTTCTCTAAGGTGTCCCCTGTTTTCTTTCTGCCTCTAGGTCCATCCCTCCAAGTTCCTTCAATGACAGTATTTCCTCCTCTCCATTCTGAACGGGGGTGGGGAGCATCTGCTAAGGTTCCAGCCCAGGCTGTCTGTTTTGCAATGTCAACACTCACACTGGACACTTCTAGAAGTATACTCACAGTCCAAGTGATCAGGGGAGGGCAGGTGATGTGCTAGAAAGAAACCAAATGTAGGGGCTGGGTGGTGATGCACCTGATTAAGCGCACATGGTGCTAAGTACAAGGAACCTCAGAAGAACTGAGTTCGGGCCCCTGCTCCCCACCTGAAGGGCTGATGCTTCACAAGTGGCAAAGCAGCTTTGCAAGTGACTCTCTTTCTCCCTCTCTCTATCCTATCCAGTAAATTTTCTCTCTGTCCTATCCAATAACATGGAAAAAATGGCAGCCAGGAGCAATGAATTAGTAGTGCCAGCACTGAGCCCCAGCAATAACTCTGGAGGCATAAAAGAAAAAGAGAGAGAGAGAGAGAGAGAGAGAGAGAGAGAGAGAGAGAGAGAGAAAGGCAGGAAGGAAGGAAGGAAGGAGGAAAGAAAGAAAGGAAGGAAAGAAGAGAGAAAGAAAGAAAAAGAGAGAGAAAGAAAGAAAAGGGAGCCATGTGCTGAGGCAATATTACTTCCATATCTGTGGAATCTCCCCATTCTTTCAGGCAGCAAATGTCCTGTCTTAATGGCCTCTCCCCTCCCTGCCTACCTGTGGCCTCCTGTGTGTCAGGAAGGCCTGGGATGCAGTAGGGCTATGGTGTCCCAGTAACTTATTTCTTCTTTTTTAATTTTTTTTTACTATTTATTTTCACTTTTATTGCCCTTGTTGTTCTATTGTTGTTGGATAGAACAGAGAGAAATGGAGAGAGGAGGAGGACAGAGAGGGGGAGAGAAAGATAGACACCTGCAGACCTGCTTCACTGCTTGTGAAGTGACTTCCCTGCAGGTGGGGAGCTGGGGGCTCAAACCAGGATCCTTATGCCAGTCCTTGTGCTTTGTGTCACCTGCGCTTAACCTGTTGCGCTACCGCCCAACTCCCTTATTTCTTCTTTTTACTGATACTGTTGGCTCTAACTCTATGGCCTGAAAGCTGCTTGTCCTTGACCTTGCACCACAGGCAGAGTTGGAGAACAAGTCTTTGTGTATGTGGCTTGTGGTCATGGCTGAAGCAACCTCTGGAGTATCCTGTAACCCTATGTGTCCTTGCACTGAGGACTGCTCCTCTCCAGGCAGTCAGCTCTGGAACCAGAGTTGCAGCACATATAGAATGGAAGGATGGGCACGTAAACATGCACACAAACACACAGGTACTTGATTTTCAACAAGACCTGCACATTTTGCTACAAAGCAAAGACAGAGCAGAGCTAGCATCTCAGAAGGACCCTGACGGGGGGGTACAATTTTGGGGAGATGATTGTAGTTGAACAAAGCAAAATTCCTTGGGAGGTGGAGAAGTTCTAGAGAAATATCAGCACTGGAAATGATGGACATCCTTCTGAGACTCTATCCCCTAGGATCCTCAACCTTGATGCCCCTAGTGAGCCTCAGAATGGAGCATAAGGGCAAAGAAAGGATAGCTGGGGCTTCCAGCCAGCTTAAGACACTGAACTGATTCCTTTCTGTAGCCTGTATGTCCCAGAGAATCAAGACGAATCACCCAAAGCTGGGGGAGTGTGACTAAATGGACAGGGCTGGCCACCACAAACTCTATTCTGAGCTGTGAGGCTTAGCCTACAGAGGGGAGTGTGGCAGTGGACCAAGACTGGAAGGTTTTTCATAGAAGGAAGGAACCAGCCAGCTGCAAGTTGCTCCAGAGGCTGATGGAAGGACAAAACACAGAACCAGAAAGCAGATAATCCTTCCAACACTGGCCTCTCCCCATAGTCCTCCCAGACAGAGAGTACCCTGCTCCTCCTGCCCTGAGGGAACAGGTGATGGCTTGAACACTCAGCCATATTACAGAATTCTTGCATGGGAAGGAAAGGTCAATGAAGTGGCACAGAAGAATCTTTGCTTTTAGGAGTCTTGGGTTTGGGTTTGCTGATGGCACACCTGGTGAAACACCTGGTAGAGCAAGTACAGGAGCTCAAACATCCGGTCCCCACCTGCAAGGGGAAAGGTCTATGTGTGGTGAATCAGTGTTGCAGCTGTCTCTCTGTCTCTATTCCTTTCTATCTCCCTCTTCCCTCTTAATTTCTGGCCATCTCTATCCAATATTAAATAAAGATAATTTTAAAAAATGTAGAAGAAGTTTGGTTCTAAGTAGCTTATTTTCAGAGATGGAAATTGAACCCCGAACCATTGACAAAAGAAGTTCAGATAGATTCAGGAAGTGGAAACCCTTCATATCTTCATTGTCTCCTAACCTTTAGGATCTTAGAAAAGAAAGCTCAGTCACCCAACATAAGTCAGCCCCATACTCCCTGCTCTTTGGAGAACAAATTCAATCAGAGATTTGGGTTCCAAACTCAGAAATAAAGGAGTGGAAAAAGAAAGTGGTTCCTTGAGGAACTTCCTGGGTTTAGATTGTTGCAATGTCCTGAATTTTCATGTCTCTGCCATGGTTCCCTCTGGGGACTGACCACACTTAAAAGAGTGGGTGATATTAAAAGAGTTTAGGAGGACACTCAGAACACACACCCCCAATTCAGGAGACCAAAAGGCACAACACTGAAAACAAATATACTTAGAAGCCTCGGGCAGATTTGAGACACCTTGATTAATCATAACTTGCTGCACATTATTTCCCTATAAACAAACTACAATGTTACTCATATAAACAGCTTTATCTTGACAGCTGCAAAATGTCAGGATTTAATGTAGAATGAGCAGAGATACACCATATGTTCCCACTCCAGGCCCAGAACATACTAATTCATAGCATATTGCCTCCTACCAAAGAGGTGATTATACAAAAAAAAAAGGTGGGGGGCATTGGGGAGGAAGGGGACTAGCTTTCTGCCTAAGATGATGCCCACCTTTTTGTGCTGTCTGGTCACTTCTCCTTGGCTGAGCTGGGGATCTGGGAAATTGCAAGATGTGAACAAAATGACAAGCCCAGAAGTGTAAGTGCAAAGGTTGTGATGTTGTTTTCTTTAAAAAAAAAATGCCTCCAATAAATACAGGTATATCACACTGAGAAACTCAGGATTCAAGCACAGTACTAGAAGAAGAAGGAAAAAGAAATAGTACAGAGATGGCCTCCTGCTGAGAAAAACCTGCTGCTCCCTTTGCCAAAAGGAAGACTACAGTATAAGAGACCAAACAAGCAGAGCTCCCCCCCCCCCACAAGCGAACAAACAATTAAGAAGCAAGTTGAATGCAACAGGGAGCAGAACTTAAAGCTCAAGAAAACAAACTTAGTGAGGGATAGTTTATTTCATAGACAAAGAAATAAGGTATTTTTTTTTCAATAGGCTATAGTTTTCTGGAAAGCCCATGTATATTCCAATGAATGAGGACTTCTTTATCTCACTGGAAGTGTGCTTTCTTATTTGTGGCATTTGATCTCTCTTTTCTTGTCCCTGTCTTCCACCTTCATGTGGCCTAAATCATAGATCAGCCGTGTTCAAAGTCGTATCCAGCTTACTGCCTTAAAATAATAAATAAATAAATATTGTTTTGTTGGAACACAGCCATGCCCACTTGTTTGTCTGTCTGTCTGTCTATCTGCTGTTGCTAGGTCCACAGGGTGGTGTGGAGGCAGCGGTGGAGACCATATGGCCTTCTCTCCAGGCTGGAAGTGTTTACTAGCTGGCCCCTCCTGGGAACAGTTTGCTGACCCCAGTTTTAAACTACACATGGTGTGTTTATGTCACTCCCCAGCCTAAACACTCAAGGCACATGTATCAATTAATTGTAGGCCACCCAGGAGTTGATCTCCTTCTCTTGGCTCTAGCACCCGGAGAGAGTTCCTTTAGGGGGGAAGTGCCACCCACTGTGTCTGGTCTTTAGGGCTGCCAGCCAGAGGCTCCAGTGCCAAGTCATGTGGCTCCAGCTCTGTATCAGGCTCTCTCCCTGGTTATAGATCGATATTTGCAGTGGAGTGGGATGCAGTTTATTTTCCTTCTGGGTTGTTTCCCCCAAAACTCCAGAGTCAGAGTATCTTTTTCTTAGCCTGCTGGTTGTGACTTGAATGTAGATGCTAGCTTTATCCTTTCTGCAACAGGTGTTTTCTTGCTCTAGAGAGACTGGGCTTCTATTGATTATGATCAAAGATTCCAAATGGATACCAATAGCCAACTAACTGCAGGTCAGGTCCAGAGTAAGACCTGCTCTTCTGGGGAGCTGCATGCTCCCCAGTGGAATACTTCCTTCTCTGCAGAGGGAAGGAATAAAACTCTCTTCTCACCAATACAAGGACCAAGAGGAGGCTCATCACAATCTGTACCTTGGCTGCTTTTGCCATCAGAGGCAAACTCACCTTCCAGTCAGCAATGTATGAGCCAGGTTGGGATTACTAGAATTCATGGAGAGACCCAAAGAAAGGTGGTTTAAGAGGACAGGAATCCTCTTAGTTTTAGACCACTTTGAGAACTGGGAGAGCAGGGCCCCAGACTTGATTCTGGTTTACCCCATCACACTTCTCTCCTAGGTCCCAGTGTCTCATATTCAGAATGGGTTCCACACTCTAGCTTTTGTGCTAAAATCACTAGTCTATACAAATGTCTACCCCCATCTAACTCTGAGCCCCTTGTGGGAGCAGGGTATCATCTCATTTCTGTGGATGCTCTGAGTATGGCGAAGCTGCTGAGTGTCAGAAGAATGAAGGAGTTGGGTGGTAGCACAGTGGGTTAAGCACAGGTGGAGCAAAGTGTAAGGATCTCAGTTCGAGCTCCCCCCCGCCCCGGCTGGCTCCCCACCTGCAAAGGGGGTCACTTCACAAGCAGTGAAGCAGGTCTGCAGGTGTCTCTCTTTCTCTCCCCCTTTCTGTCTTCCCCTCCTCCCTCCATTTCTTTCTGTCCTATCCAATGATGAGGACATCAAGAGCAACAACAACAATAACTGCAACAATAAAATAACAAGAGCAACAGAAGGGAAGAAATAAATATATATATAAAAGAAGAATGAGCTCCCATTTTCACCAATGACTCTGCATCAGGTGTTAGACTATAATCTGGGTTCCAGAACATTTCCCAACTGCTCTTATTACTCTTTACTCTTTCTTTCTCTCTTTCTTCCTTTCTTTCTTTCTTTCTTTTTTTCTTTCTTTCTCTCTCTCTCTTTCTTTCTTTATTTCTTTCTCTCTCTCTTTCTTTCTTTCTCTCTTTCTTCCTTTCTCTATTTCTTTCTTTCCTTTTCTTTTTTTCTTTTTTTTTTTACCAGAGCCCTGCTCAGCTCTGGCCTATAGTGGTGAGGGGGATTGAATCTGAGACTTCAGAGCCCCAGGCATGACAGTCTTTTTGCATACCCATTAGACTGTCTACCCCCATCCTTTAAAAAAATTTTTATTTATTTATTCCCTTTTGTTGCTTTTGTTTTATTGTTGTAGTTATTATTGTTGTTGTTCTTGATATCGTCGTCATTGAATAGAACAGAGAGAAATGGAGAAACAGAAAGGGGGAGAGAAAGAGAGACACCTGCAGACCTGCTTCACCGCTTGTGAAGCGACCACCTGCAGGTGTGGAGCCAGGGGCTCGAACTAGGATCCTTATGCTGGCCCTTGTGCTTTGCACCACGTGTGCTTAACCCGCTGCGCTTAACATGCTGCACTTAACCCACTGCACTACTGCCTGACTCCCTACCCCCATCCTTAAAAAAAAAAAACTTTTATTTATTTTACTTGATAGAACAGAGAGAAATTGAAAGGAAGGGGGAGACAGAAAGAGATAGAGAAACATCTACAGATCTGCTTCATCACTTGGGAAGCTTCCTTACTACACAAGGCCTTTTATGGTAACAGGTTCATTTAACCAGGTGTGCCACCACTGGGCCCCTTCTTTCATTTTTTTCTTTGTCCCTACACTGACTTTCTTCCATGACTTAGACTCAGCCTGTTTCATTGGCTACATCATCATCCTGTCTTACTTTTCTTTGTGCTAGTGTAGCCAACGTGCCCTTGTCACTGATGGTTGGAGCATTGCCTTCTCATGGTTCAAGTCCCTCCTTTGAAGTCCTCATGGTGTCCTGAGACTTCCAGAATCCTTTTATCCTCTTGAACTGACTTCCCTGGGATTCTTCGTTCTACACCTAGATTCTCTCTCACTTGTTACTGGCAAGAATGTGCATTTGCCTCTGCAGCATAAAGAGCCAAGGCAGAGAATGCACTTGTCACATTCATGATCCTTGTGTTGGAAGAAGTTTTTTACTTTTTCCTCTTTGGAGAGAGAGAGAGAGAGAGAGAGAGAGAGAGAGAGACATTCCTTCAGGATGCACTCATGTGGCCAGTATTGGAAGGGCAGCTCTCCTTTCTCCTTGGAAATATGCATGGGGCTCTTTTGGAATGAGAAACAATTAGTTTCCTAGGTTCAATTAGGGGAAATAAACACTGTGATGTTTTGCAGGCTCCTCAGGGAAGGAGATAAATCACTGTCTCTGATGTATTCTCCTGCTTGTAGTCTTTAATGGTGGGCCAGAGTTTTCTGAGTGCAAGATCCTGTCTTGGACATTAATAGTAATGATTCTGTCTCTAGTGTTCTTTTTTCCAAAGGACTTCTGGAATGTTCCAATAACCCCACATCCTGGCCCTGCTGCCTAAGTTCAGGAAGGGTCCTTGTTTTCTCTCCAGTTGGTGGAGTCATCCAAATGAAGTAGACAGACTCACCCAGCCTTGCATGCCAAAACACAGAACTCAGTTATGCACAAAGAAAGCATAATTCTTCAGGGGAAGACTCCTGTTGGCTCATTTCTGAAGGGAAATAGCAGATTCCTCTGGGAGCCCTGAGGTCAAAGGCAAATCCTAGTGAGTGAGAAGTGAATTTGACAAAAAAGGAGAAATAAGCATTCACTGTGGCCCACAACAAATCGACGCTGTCAAACAAGCCGTTCAGTTGTTTTTGAAACTCTCTAGAAAGCCCCTCATATTCTGAAACTTCTGGCTCAAAAATGGCATCTGCAAAACCACCTTTCCTGAGTACATGCAATCTTTGTCTAATTGCAACCAAATAATTTGATTCTAGTGCCTGACCCCAGTGTCCTTGGGTTCCTGGATCTTTGGACTTGATCCCAGGCCTTACTCCCTGCCCATCTTCTCAATTCCAGATACAGATCTGTGTGTCCAGGACGGGGAACAGTTCACTTACCATGCTTTAAGATTCCACAATAGGACTAGGACTTGGAGCCCCAAAATTAAATGTTGTCTCTATTCCAACTCCTGGACCCCAGTTCTGGGCTCCAGAGAATGAGAGATGTCTACAACACTGTTTTACTTCTTATAAAGCTCCCATCTGCAGGTGGGGACCAGTGGCTTGAACCCAGGCCCTTGCACACTGTAATATATGCACTCTACCAGATACACCATCACCAGGCCTGTCTATTATTCTTTTCTTTATTTATTTTTATTTATTATTTATTTTGGATAGAGATAGAGAGAAATTAAGAGGGAAGGGGATAGAGAAAGAAAAGACTAGTAGTGATTGTGTTTGGTATGAAATTCAAAGCATGCAATAGTGATAGTCCTCTCTCCCTCCTTGCACTGTCCTCCATTTGCTTTTCACCAGAAGTGACCAGTGTGACCAGGTCTACGCTTTATTTGGGACAAATAATGTCTCCAATTGCTATAAATCAAAGGAATTGCTCATATGTGGTTTACAACAGCCCTCCTCACAGCCACTCATGCTCCAATATAGTATTGCTCCTTCCCTTAGGTCCTGAACAGCAGCTTTAAGTGAATCTATCCTGTTAGACCTTCTATGCCTGAGAAAAGTCTTGTTCTTCCCAGCATCAAGGGGCCCCAAACAAGGATTCCCACTGTTAAGCCACTGCTTCAAATTCTTTCTCTCTGCTTTGTACAGGGTTTCCTGTGAAAGGATTCCAAAGGCCTGTTCCTGGTCTCACCACCATATATTCAGTAGCATCTGTCAATTCTGTCTCAATCTTCCTATGAAAGTGCTCTTAATTCTGGACTATAGCATCTCTAGAAAAAATTCTAATTCAGGTTACATCTGATGTGCTTCTATTATCAAAGTTGTCAGCCCTCTGGCTTCCTGGCCTTTGTTCTTCAGCTGCAGAGTATTTCCTTTCTTCTCTCCACTTGAGGGTGACATCTTCTACTCCCTAATAACTAGTGACCTTTCTGAGGTTCACTCTTTTGTCTCATCTCTGCTTAGTTGTCACCTTTCCTCCATGCATGGTCAATTCTTTTCTTCTTCCCTCTCTCTTTCTGTCATTCACTTTAATCTCTGCTTTGAAGATGATTTCACATCCTCTCTTTTCATTGAACTTCAGACTCTGTTTTCTTTTTGATATAGTTACTTATTTTGTGTAGAGAAGAAGAAATTGAAAGGGAAGGGGGAGATAGAGAAGGAGAAAGAGAAATACTTGTATCATAGTTTTTCACTACTTATTAAGCTTCTTCCTGCAGGTGAGGACCAGGGGCAGACTTTGTTTTTGTTTTTATAATTTTATTAGTGATTGAATATTGATTTATAAAACTTGGGGCCAGGTGGTGGTGCAGCAGGTTAAGCGCACATGGTGCGAAGAGCAAGGGCCGGCATTAGGTTCCCGGTTCAAGGCCCCTGCTTCCCATCTGCAGGGGGGTTGCTTCACAAGTGGTGAAGCAGGCCTGAAGGTGTCTATCTTTCTCTCCTCCTCTTTGTCTTCCCCTCCTCTCTCCATTTCTCTCTGTCCTATCCAACAGCAACAACATGATCACAACAAGGACAACAAGGGCAGAAAAAAAAGGGGGGAATGCCCTCCAGGAACAGTGGACTCGTAGTGCTGGCACCAAGCCCCAGAAATAATCCTGAAGGCAAAAAACATATTATAAGATAACAGGGGTGTAACAACACACTGTTCCCACCACCATAGTTCTGTGTCTCTATTCCTTCCAATGGAAACTGCAGTTATTCCCCTGTCACACATGTGGGTTGACTACTATTTATATAATTAGCTTTCTATATTTATATATACATTTGAAAACTTTTCCTGTGGTCCTGCCTTCTCATCCTTTCTAAGTCACACCTACAATTATTTCTATTTCTTAATGTTCTTCCTTTCCCCCTCTTTTTTCTCTAAATCCTGCTAGAACTGGAGTTCAGAGTACTCTGATCATCTTTCCCTAACATTTCTCTTCCTCTGAGGGTATGAAACAGAATTCTCCCCCACATGCAAGAGAGTCGCTTCACAAGCAGTGAAGCAGGTCTGCAGGTGTCTATCTTTCTCTGCCCCTCTCTGTCTTCCCCTCCTTTCTCCATTTCTCTCTGTCCTATCCAACAATAACCGACATCAATCATAACTACAATAATAAAAAACAACAAGGGCAACAAAAAGAAATAAATAATAAATAAATATTAAAAGTAAATAAATAAATCTTTAAAAAAAAGAAACAGAATTCTCTTTTGGAGTGCAGAAGGTGGGAGCCCTGGCTCCTGTAATTACTTCTCTGATCCACACGGGCACTGGCAGGTGGATCCATACCCCCAGGCTGTTTCTATCTTTCCCTAATTGGGCAGGGTTCTGGAGAGGTGAGGTTCCAAGACACATTGATGAGGTCACCTGCACAGAGAAGTCAGGATGGAATCATAGTATCGTTTGCAACTTGGTGACTGAAATGTAGTAAGATATAAAGCAGGACAAAATAATTACTGAACAGGAACCAAAAAGTAGCAATAAAGCACACGAGAATATGGATCTTAGGGTCCAATGAAGACAGGAAGTCTATTTTAGGTATGTTACTGGGGGCCCATAACTTTAGTACTTTTTGCTTGAGCTTGATAAATAATATGCAGGTGAACTAAAAATATTGTCTGATAAGAGGTGTCAGAGTTGAGAATACAGTTAGAAATCTGGATCAGGACAGATAGTGTCTCCCAAACTTGAAGAGAATCTATAAATACAATTAACTTTTTATCCCACTTATCTCACCTGGGGCCCATATATATTCATATTTAGCACTGGAGCCTATGTAATCTCTACATCCCTATCAATCTGAGCTTACAGTCCATGGTCATCACTAAGAGCATTCTAAGATGCACTCATTTCAGGACCAGTCTTCCTCCAGTGGAAGAGCAGGGTGACCCAGCCGCCCTTTGGAGAGTGGGGCAGTCTCTACCATTGCTGCTTAACAGTGAGGGCAAGGGCAGGGAGAGACCCACCAGAGGGCTTATGGTGGCTTCCATCAGGGAAGTGACCAGTAATAGTGGGGAGAGGGCTCTAGACTTTGTTTTGTCACCAGGATTATTGATGGGTTCACTGCCATCACAGTTCTATGATTCCATGTGGCCATTTTACTTATAAAGGGTGACAGAGAGAGGAAGAAGGGGGGGGAAGAAATAACACTTCTTCACCATTGTTAAAGCTTGTTTCTCCACAGGTAAGAACCAGAAGCTCAAACTTGGGTCCTTGCTCATTGTAACATGTGTAGTATACCAGTGAGCTACTATCTGACCCCAAAAGTTTAAACTTTATTTCCCTTTTTCTACTTGACAATTCATCCTGCCTGATACACCCTGAAATCCAAGTTTGTGCTCTTCCTCTGATAATACCATTCCCTCCTTTAACTTTGAATCTCTCTGAAAATATAGTTCCATCAGTCTCCCAATCACCCTTAAGTCCCCCAGACACCATTTTCATCCTGAAGACTGGTCAATTCTCCCTTCACATTTTCTGCCATAATCATCCTTTTATTTCAGTTCTTATAGCTGTCATTTCATGTCCAAACCTTCTTGGGCCGGTGCCTGAGTGATGTCAGAAACTTCTAACTGCTTCTTCTTCAGCTTTCTATCTTTCTCCCCAATCTATGCGACATATCATCTTCAAGATTGCATTCCCACATCTAATCTTACCACAGCATTCTCCTGAACAGAAGACTTTTTTTTAGCTTATATAAACTGTTATGAAGCAGATATAAAAGAGTCTGTAGATACAGGATTATATTTTCCTTTCCAGTTTCAACTAACGCACACACACACACACACACACACACACAGAAAATAGTAGTGCATGCTCTTTTGAAGACTACACTGTCAAAAGAAAACAGCCTTCTAGCCTGACATCAAAGTCAACCTCAACTAGTGCCCAATTTAATTTTTTTCAGTTTCTGTGCTATCCATTTTAGGTTTGACTTTGTAGGCTTTACAGTGTAGTGGCTGAGCCAAAGGACCCTGGACTCATTCTATGCATGTTTTTGTTTCAGATCTCCTATCTGTTGTGCCACTTGGAAGATGGTTTATCTTCTTTTTTTAATGTGTTAGTGACGCGGGTGTAGATAGCATAAATGTTATGCAAAGAGACTCTCATGCTTGAGGCTCTGAAGTCCCAGGTTCAATCCTGCACATCACCATAAACCAGAGCTGATCAATGCTCTGTTAATAGAAGAAAAAAAATGTTAGTGGGGGATGAGCTGAGAGTCTTTTCTATTTTTAATGAGAAAGAGAAGAGTCCACAGCACCACTCCACTGAAGTTATCTCAGTGCTGTCTATGGTGCTCCATGTGGATCAAACCCAGAGTGTCACACATAGTAAGGAATGTGTTGATACTTTACCCACTGAACTATCTTCTGGCTCTGGAGAAGTTTTGAAAGAGACTTCAATCTTTAATTTGCATTCCTTTCATTAAAAGCTATTATAATGAATCTACATAATAAATTATTCTGTGGATTAAATGAAATGACTCATGTAAAATGTTTGCAACTGCCTGGATCACAGAAGCTCCAAATAAATATTTAGCCTTACTGTCGCAGACTCCCCAAATATGGTTCTTATTAAGAACCATATTTGGTTCTTAAGGCACACTGACATTCTGGCTGTCCCCTAAACACTGTAGTCTGCATTCTTTCCCCTTTGGCAATAATTCAGGGTTCTTGGTTCATCTGAAAACTCTTAATAATTTTCAAAATTCTAGCCTATATTTTAGTCCTTCCATGAACTCTTCCTTCATTTTGTAAGGAATATGTTTTGTTAACCTTCAGGTACACCACACTACAACTGGTCTACAAACAGTACATCTACAAGCAGTCAATTCTGGCACCATCCAATTACTTTCAACTTACTGTTAAGTTGTTCTCAGAAACCTTCCCCCAAATCTTGCTCCAGTAAAATTACTCTGAAACTTACTGTCTGGGGAACATGTGTCATCATACATTCATCAAGACCCAGACAGCTATTCAATGCAGAGTGAATTCTGATGTAATCTATCAACTTTATCGAATCATTAATTGTTGACAAATGCAATCTAATGGGCTCTACACTGAGATGTCAGTAACATGGTGGACAAGAAGAGGTATTTGGAAATACTTTCTACTTTACTCCACTTTTCCTAGGCACCTAAGCTGCTTTTAATATAAAGTCTGTTTATTAATACATATTGTTTTATTAATTAATATTATACATGGCTTAATTAAATCTTATATGTATTAATATATATCCTGATTTCATGTGTGTGAGCTCCTTTAGGACTTCTGTCTTTATCTGCAGCCTATAGCTTACCTAGGTCAAAGACAAACCAAGAAGACCCTTAATCATCTCATTTTGTAAATTCTTTGGCTTTACTGGAATGTTATAAGGTCAAGAGAAAAATATATTTTAGGGGAAAAGCAAAGCATAGAATCAGAAAGGTCTGTATTTACATGCTAGTATCACTTTATACCCAGTGGCATCGCCTCATTCAAGTTACATGACTTCTTTGAGATGCCATATTTTCATGTGCAAAACAAGAATAATATTTATCCATTAGATGGTGAGTACCACAGTAAATGATGTACTAAAACAGCTGCCATTACCTCATTATTAAATGCAGTGAAAGCTGTATTGTTAAGACAACAAATAAGTTCTTCATAAAAGTAGGTCAACACCATCAAAAGGTCAAAAGTGTGACTGGAATTGGAAAGATAAACTTATGTAGTGATAAGGACAGACAGAAACCATGTTTTGCACCCCAAATACATTGTTATCCATACATGAAGAAAGTTCTGCATGTGTCAGCTTGATCTGCAAGTCCATAACATAGTGGTGCTAGTTAATAGAGTTCAATGCCAGAAAGATTTTTCACTTAGGTCTTCATCTTGCAGATACAACATCAGGAGCCTATGACCTTCCAGATCACTGCAATAAAGATCAGGTCTAGAGGTGGTCGCCACCACCTCTAGTCACCTTCCATTGGACAGAACTCAACCATGTGACCACAGCCTAAGCACCAGGGAATGAAGAAGATAGAGTCCTTTTGTCTGTTTAGAAAGAAGAAACCACACAGAGTGGAGAGTGCAGAACATTCTCCTCAGATTCAGCTTAACAAAAGCCTATCTGTTCAAAAATGATTTTTTTCATTGCCCTCTAATTCCATGCTGGTGAAAATAAGGCTGCCTACATGCCTTTGTTTGAAAAGAAAATATTGATTATTTCAAATAGCAGTTGAATTGAGTGGCTGAGGAGAGAGAGAGTTACATGCCAGCAATGGGGGAAATAAAAAAAGGACAGTTTTCACTGTAAATAAATGATTTGAAGGATGACTTCATTTTTTATACCTTTACATTTTTATTATTTATTTATAAAAAGGAAACTCTGACAAAACCATAGGATAAGATGGGTACAACTCCACACAATTCCCACCACCAGAACTCCATATCTCATCCCCTCCCTTGATAGCTTTCCTATTCTTTAACCCTCTGGGAGTATGGACCCAAGGTCATTGTGGGATGCAGAAGGTAGAAGACTTTATAATTTTAATTATAAAGAGGACCATCTTATTTATTCCTGTGGACCTGGAACTCTAGATGAAAATATGGAAAGTGAAACTCAGCTCCTTCTGCAAACTCAAAGTCAAGGGTGGTGTAATTTTCAAAAGAACAAAAGCCTGATTCTATTTTGAAGTCTGGGGCTACAGAACAGCTTCTCACCACATTACATGTGTAGACTCATTCTGCTCCTGGGGGAGAATTTCCTTAAAGCAACTGTATTGACAGATGACGAGATCAATGTTCTTTTGCAGTCCTCATGCTCAGAAACCAATACACAAATCAACAAGAACATCTTGAAAAATGATGTGGGCTGCAATCTTTTTGCTTTATTCTTCTTTCAATTACTCTCATTGTTTGTTTGGTTTAGCAAAGGTGGCCACATTTGATTTGTCATTTCCATGATAACACTGTTTTGGTGCTAAGCAACAATCTTGGCTCATTAGATGGCTTCCATAATAAATCCCCATCTTGGTGAATGTGCTAATCACTGTGTGGCTCATAGAGGAACAGAGGTGACCAGAGGAAGTCACTTTCTTACATTCTCTGTTCACACAGAGTCATGGAACTGGGTGGAATGCACACAGCAACCCTGATATGGTGTTCTCTACTCTCGTGCACCTTTTATTTCCCCTTGGTTCTCATCATCCTGAGTCAAGTCTCCCTCACTTACAAGCTGTGTTCAGAGAGCTCTGGGCCATCCTTATAAACCCTGAGCATAGTGTCTGACTTATTGAAAACTCTCTCTTTTATTTTTAAATATGTTATTTTATTTAGCACAGAAACCGAGAGGACTTGAGACAGAAGCGGAAGACAGAAAGAGAGACACTTGGTGTCCTGCTTCACCACTCATGAAGCTTCCCCACTGCAGATAGGGGCCAAGGCCCTTGCACATCGTGACATGTGTGCTCTAACAAGTGCACCAATATCCAGCTTCACTGTTGTAAACTCTCCATAAATACCTGTTCACTTCCTCCTTCCTCATCATATTTTTGGTTTGTAATAGAACTCCAAGAACTATGTTAAACCTTTCAGGATTGGTCAGAAGAAGAAAGAAAAGGGAGCCCTCAATGAACACCCTTTCCAGAGCTGCAGAGTGGGCTTCCATCTGTTTTAATGTTTCCCTTTGACCTCATCGGTGTCTGGAAGGATTAGTTTTATTTTCCTTGTATAATTGAAGATACTGGTATTAAAGGGATTCAGGTTCCTTTGCTAAAGTCACACAGTTGGCAGGGGTAGAGCTGAGATTAGAACCCAGTTTGGTAGATGGCCACGTAGCTGGAACCTAGGCAACCTCCTACAAGCTCCATCCTTGGGCATTATAATCTTGAGTTCAACTTCCATACCTTTTCTCAGGGAGACTTCCCTCCTAAAGCCAGCAATGCTGCCTAACTTTATGCAAGATATGTATCACAGCCCTTCTGCCTTGACCTATTTTGTTGGAACCAAACCATTCATTCTCTGAGTTTTAGGGAGAGTAGTGCTTAATGGGAATGGAGTCCAGAGGCCAGGCAGGGTCCTCTGTCAGTGACAGAAAGCTTTGTCCAGTCCCAAGCAAGTAGGCAGGTGTGTCTTATTTGTACAGTAGCAGGGAGGCTGTACAACTCATTTATGAGCTCCCTCCTAGCTCTGCTGCAGCCCTGCTGCTGTTCCCTGGACTGGGAGGACTTGGAGCTCCTGTTTTCAGGTCCAGGAGAAAGCCTCAGCAACTCCCTGAAACTCCTCTACTACTTCCCCACTCCCATACATTCAAGAAACACTGCACCCTCAGAACTGAAACCCGTTTTCTTTCTTTGTTTTGTCTTTATTTTTTTCTCTTCCTTTCTAAAAAATACTTATTTGTTTTGTGTATCAGATAGAGACAGGGAAATCAAGAAGGGAGGAGGGATAGAGATGGAGAGAGAGACACCAAAGCATTGCTCATGAAGCTTTTCCCCTGCAGGTGGGGAGTGGGACCTTGAACCTGGCTTCTTGTACATGAAAACATATGCACTCTGCCAAGTGCACCACCAGCTGGCCCTGAAGTAAACCACAATTTCACAGGAAATGGAGCATCCACTGCTCAATTCTATCATACCTTCAACACCTAATAAGCACCACTCTAACGGGTGGAGTGGGTGTATTTTAAGGATGGGGATATATTTTTCAGGGAAGATCTCTATTTTCTTCATTAGAAGAATCATAAGTTCAAGTTACAGGCTGGGAGTTCTATTAAAGCACTTTCACTTTTATTAAAATCTTTGAGAGACAGATGGCATGGATGTGGGTGGGCAAAGAGGTAAGTTTGACAAAGTAAGTTTTGGCAAGGTAAGTTTGACAGGCTCATACACTGAGGAATCTCTTTGGAGTTCTATTGCAGCCTTTTAGTAGGCAAACAGCTTGTGAATGACCACCATTCAGAAGCCTGTCTGGGGATAAGACAAGTGTCAGGACAGTGGAGACTAGTCTGGGGCTGCATGTGTTCATATGTGTACATATAAAAATGGGTTTGCTAAAGGATGATCTCACTCATAGACAGAAGTTGAAAATAAGATCAGAAGGGAAAACACTAGGTAGAACTTGGACTGGAGTTGCTGTATTACATCAAAATAAAAGACTCTGGGGTGGGGGGAGGGTTCAGGTCCTGAAACATGATGGCAGAGGAGGATCTAATGCAGGTTGTATTGTTATGTGGAAATGTTATGCATGTACAGACTCTTGTATTTTACTGTTGACTGTGAACCATTAATCCCTCAGTAAGAAAATTTTTTAAAAGAATATGGGTTTGCATGTGAGTATTGATACATAAGCACAGGTTTGCACATGTACTTCACACATAGGCAAGTGTGTGTGCATTGAATATGTACAAATGTGTTGAATATATGTAAACATATGGACATGTGCACTGTGTATGTATGTGTGTGTGCAGACATGTGGTGTGTGAGATTAGAAAGGAAGTGTTACTTGGTGTTTCCAGTTCCTGGGAGAAGAGGAAGTTTGACTTTAGTCCAGGCACCTGGGAAGGTCCCATAGCAAACATCATCTTCCCCAGCACCCCTGCTTTGGCACAAGTTCCTCGGCAGACAAGCCCCCCATAGGAATTTTTTATTTTTAGCCCTAGAGACTGCAACTGACTCTTGAAAGACACGGTCTCCCTGGAGACTTAATTGGCAATGCTTCGTTGGGCACAGAAGCCTGTGAGATGACAGTGCTGACTCTTTCAGTTGTCAAGGAAAGCAAGGGGACTCGAACTGTAGTTTAGAGCTACCTCTGCCTCCATGGGATTTCAGGGAGCATAAAAGAGCAGCAGAGTAGCAAACATGTAGAAGAAGCAGGTGACTCAAACAAATGCATTGGGACATTTTACCATCAGGCCATGAGGATGGTGGCATAGCATATTTGATTGCATTCTGTGGGTCAGCATGTCCTGAGTGGATATGGTATATGCTCTACATGGTGTGTGTGTGTGTGTGTGTGTGTGTGTGTGTGTGTGTGTGTGTAGGGGGGCAAGCCCTGAATGAGACATTTCACCAGGACTCTGCCCCTTAACGTAGGTGGCTGTGCCACCTGGTAATCCAGGCACTGGGGAATCAATGGGCCTTTACTGAGGTTGAAATGTACCTGTATAGCAGGTGGGAATTGGGACATCACAAAACCAACAGGTGTCCAGTACACAAAGAACTGGCTGGAGGCTTACCAATAGGGACCTCTCCTGGCTTTCTCCAGGTCTAAGGAAGAAGAGGTTCAAGGAGAAGGGAAGGAACATGGACGGGATCAATGGAGCCTTCGGAGAGCCTGAGAGTGGGGCTTCGGTGAAGAAAGGTGAAAACAGGTGCAGCTCAATCCTCCAGAAAGTTTTTCTGGGGGGTGGGGATCTCCATATGTAAGTATATGCTATAGAATATTCAGGTGAGTTCCTGGCTTGTTGGATAGGACAGAGCAAAATGGAGAGAGAAGGGGAGACAGAGAGGGGGAGAGAAAGATAGACACCTGCAGACCTGCTTCACTGCCTGTGAAGCGACTCCCCTGCAGGTGGGGAGCTGGGATCTCCAATCTGGATCCTTAGGCAGGTCCTTGAGCTTTGATATCTGTCCTTGGGAAAGGGAGGAGTCTCTTCCAATTCTGAAAAAAAAAAAGTTGATATGTCCTTTTTTTCCTTTCTTTTCTTTTTTTTTAATATATATTTTTTAATATTTATTTTCCCTTTTGTTGCCCTTGGTTTTTATTGTCATAGTTATTATTATTGTTACCAAATGTTTTCTTTGTTGGATAAGACAGAGAGAAATGGAGAGAGGAGAGGAAGACAGAGGGGGAGAGAAAGATAGACATCTGCAGATCTGTTTCACTGCCTGTGAAGCAACGCTCCTGCAGGTGGGGAGCTGGGGGCTCCAACCGGGATCCTTACTCTGGTCCTTGTGCTTTGCGCCATGTGTGCTTAACCCACTGTGCTACCATGCGACTCCTCCATTTCCTTTTCTTTCTTCACTTGACCCTTTGTGGTTAATTCCTTGAAGATGCTGTGTGCTTGCTCAACATCCAGGGTTCAGGAGGCAGGGTGACTCTCACTCTGCTGTCCCCTGCCTCTGCCTCAGCTCTCATTTCTTCTCATTTTATCAAATTTAACGTTGGTGCCCAATACCATAAAATGTCAAGGATATAGTTTTGCACGTTTGTATACATACAAGACTCACTACTCACACATCCACAGGTGCATTGTAGTTTCTCCCAGAAGATGCTTCTACCTAAGGCCCACCATTCCCCTATTCTCTCCCACAACCCACCTGGTTTTCACCAAAGCTAAGTGTTAATGTCTTTTTTTAAATTTTATTTTATTTATTTTTCTTTTTTTTACTTTTTTTATTGGGGAATTAATGTTTTACATTCAACAGTAAGTACAATAGTTTGTACATGCATAACATTCCCCAGTTTCCCATATAACAATACAACCCCCACTAGGTCCTCTGAATACTTCCTGGACCTGTACTCTCCCCACCCACCTACCCCAGAGTCTTTTACTTGGGTGTGATACACCAATTACATTTCAGGTTCTACTTCTGTTTTCTTTTCTGATCTTGTTTTTCAACTTCTGCCTGAGAGTGAGATGATCCCATATTCATCCTTCTGTTTCTGACTTATTTCACTCAACATGATTTTTTCAAGGTCCATCCAAGATTGGCTGAAAACGGTGAAGTCACCATTTTTAACAGCTGAGTAGTATTCCATTGTGTATATAGACCACAACTTGCTCAGCCACTCATCTGTTGTTGGACACCTGGGTTGCTTCCAGGTTTTGGCTATTACAAATTGTGCTGCCAAGAACATATGTGTACACAGATCTTTTTGGATGGATATGTTGGGTTCCTTAGGATATATTCCCCAGAGGAATTGCAGGATCATAGGGTAGGTCCATTTCTAGCCTTCTGAGAGTTCTCCAGACTGTTCTCCACAGAGGTTGGACCAATTTACATTCCCACCAGCAGTGTAGGAGGGTTCCTTTGATCCCACACCCTCTCCAGCATTTGCTGCTCTTACCTTTTCTGATGTATAACATTCTCACAGGAGTGAAGTGATATCTCATTGTTGTCTTGATTTGCATTTCTCTGACAATCAGAGACTTGGAGCATTTTTTCATGTGTTTCTCTGCCATTTGGATCTCTTCTGTGGTGAATATTCTGTCCAAGTCCTCCCCCCATTTTTGGATGGGGTTATTTATTGTCTTGTTGAGTTTGGCAAGCTCTTTATATATGTTGGTTATTAAACTCTTGTCTGATATATGGCATGTAAAGATCTTCTCCCATTCTGTGAGGGGTCTCTTGGTTTGGGTAGTGGTTTCTTTTGCTATGAAGAAGCTTTTTAATTTGATGTAGTCCCATAGGTTTATACTTGCCTTAGTCTTCTTTGTAATTGGATTTGTTTCATTGAAGATGTCTTTAAAATTTATGCGGAAAAGAGTTCTGCCAGTATTTTCTTATAAGTATCTGATAGTTTGTGGTCTAACATCCAAGTCCTTGATCCACTTGGAGTTTTTTTTGTATTTGGTGAAATATAGTGGTTCAGTTTCATTCTTCTGCATGTTTCAACCCATTGTTTCCAACACCATTTGTTGAAGAGACTCTGTTTTCCCCATGTAATAGTCTGGGCCCCTTTGTCAAAGATTAGATGTCCATAGGTGTGGGCGCTCACTTCTGGGCTCTCAATTCTATTCCACTGATCAGTGTGTCTATTCATGTTCCAGTACCAAGCAGTTTTGATGACAATGGCCCTATAATACAGTTTGAGATCTGGGAGTGTGATGCCTCCAGTTCTGTTCTTTTTTCTCAAGATTGTTTTGGCAATTCTAGGTCTTTTCTGGTTCCAGATAAACATTTGTAGCATTTGTTCTATTCTCCTAAAAAATGTGCTTGGGATCTTGATGGGTATAGCATTAAATCTGTATATGGCTCTGGGTAATATATTCATTTTGATGATGTTAATTCTTCCAACCCATGAACATGGAATATCTTTCCACTTCTTTGTGTCTTTTTCAATTTCCTTGAGTAGTGACTCATAATTTTCAGTATACAAGTCTTTCACCTCTTTGGTTAAGTTTACTCCTAGATATTTTATTGTTTTTTTTTTGCTATTGTTTTTTGTTTTTTGGTTTTTTTTTTGTAAAAGGAATTGATTTCTGGATTTCAATTTCCTCTAGCTTAGTGTTTGCATAGAGGAATGCCACTGACTTTTGAATGTTAATTTTGTAGCCTGACACCTTACTGTATTTCATGATCATTTCCAAAAGCTTCTTGCTGGATTCCTTAGGTTTTTCTGTGTATACTATCATGTCATCTGCAAATAGGGAGAGTTAGACTTCTTCTCTTCTAATCTGTATCCCTTTAATTTCTTGCTCCTGCCTGACTGCTATGACAAGAACTTCCAACACTATGTTGAATAGTAATGGTGATAGTGGGCAGCCCTGACTATTACCTGATCTGAGGGGAAATGCTTCCAGTTTTTCACTATTGAGTATGATGTTGGCTGTAGGTTTGCTGTATATAGACTCCACTATCTTCAGGAATTTTCCATCTATTCCCATTTTTTGTAGTGTTTTGATCATAAAGGGATGTTGTATTTTGTCAAAGGCTTTCTCTGCATGTATTGATATGACCATGTGGTTTTTGGTCTTGCTTTTGTTGATGTGGTGGATCACACTGATTGATTTACGTATATTAAACCAACCTTGCAGGCCTGGGATAAACCCCACTTGGTCATGATGAACAATCTTTTTAATATACTGCTGTATCCATTTGGCTAGAATTTTGTTCAGTATTTTAGCATCTATGTTCATCAGAGATATTGGTCTGTAGTTTTCTTTTTTAGTTGTGTCCCTGTCTGCTTTTGGTATTAGAGTGATGTTAGCTTCATAGAAGCTGGCAGGGACTATTCCAGTGTCTTCAATCTTCTGGAAGACTTTTAAAAGTAGAGGTATTAGTTCTTCTTTGAAGGTTTTGTAGAATTCATTTGTAAAACCATCTGGCCCAGGACTTTCATTTTTGGGGAGATTTTTGATAACTGTTTCAGTTTCATTAGCTGTGATGGGCCTGTGTTAATGTCTTTGTTGTTATCCAAATGTCACACTTCACTACTTCCTGAGAAGCTGTTTAGTAATATTCTACATAAACAAACCCACCCAGCAGCTTGTCTTTCACAATCTTCTTAATTTCACATAACTCAATCACTTGCAGTTGCATCTCTTTGTCCCACAAGCCATAGCATCATCTTTTTAGGGACACTCTAGTATTCCATCTAGTATATATCCCTGATGGCTCCTGGTGGTCATTTTTTTTTCTTTTTGTCTTTTCTTTTTATCTGATATGATACAAATAAATTAAAAGGGGCATAGAGGAAGAAAGACATCTGCAGTCAGTCATCTATTGGTGGGCACCGAGGTTAATGCCATAGCTTGGCTCTGGGAATAAAGCTTTAGTCAACATGAGGTTGAAAATGACATGAAGTGAGGGTCTGGTGGTGGCACACCTAGTTAACTAAACCCACTACAAATGTGCAAGGACCTGGGTTTGAACCCACAGTCCCCACCAGCAGGGGGAAAGCTTTGCAAGTGTTGAGGCAGTGCTGCAGTTGTCTCCTATATCCCTTCCACTCTATCACTCTTGCCTTCTCAATTTCTGGCTTTTTCTATCCAATAAATAAAGATAATTTAAAAAATAAAAAAAAATTATGAAGTGGTTGTTTTCATAGCTTTTGGAAATATGTTTGCCTTGGAGGTTTTTTTTTTAATTTTTTTATATTTAGTAATTTATTCCCTTTTGTTGTCCTTGTTGTTCTACTATTGTAGGTATTATTGATGTTGTCATTGTTGGACAAGACAGAGAGAAATGGAGAGAGGAGGGGGAAGACAGAGAGGGACAGAGAAAGATACCTGCAGACCTGCTTCACCACCTGTGAAGCGACTCCCCTGCAGGTGGGGAGCCTGGGGCTCAAACCAGGATGCTTATGCCAATCTTTTCTCTTGCGCCATGTATGCTTAACACGCTGTGCTACTGCCTATCTCCCTGGAGGGTTTTTTGGTTGTTTTTTTTTTAATGTTTGGATCCCTTCTCTCTTCCACTCTTTGTCAAAGGGGAAGAAGGGAACAAACAGGTAGAGAGAGTAGATTGCTGACACTGAGTTAGAAGATGAGCTCCAAGAACAGCCCATGAGACTGAAGAAATAACTCAGTCACTAGGCACTGCGATTCCTGGTTTGACCTTCTGTCCTGCAGGGACCAGAGTGATGCTCTGGCTTCTGGCTGTCTTTCATAGGAAGCTCTCAGTCACACAAAATAAATGTGTCCTGGAGTCCTGCTTCCCCAGAACCCCACCTCACTAGGGAAAGAGAGAGAGGCTGGAAGTATGTATTGACTTGCGAACGCCTATGTTCAGCAAGGAAGCAATTACAGAAGCCAGACCTTCCACCTTCTACAACTCATAATGACCCTGGGTCCATACTCCCAGAGTGTTAAAGAATATGAAAGGTATCAGCGCAGGGAATGAGATAAGGAGTTCTGGTGGTGGGAATTGTATAGAGTTGTACCCCTCTTATTTTATGTTTTTGTCAGTGTTTCCTTTTTATAAATAAAAATAAAAAGTAATGTATTAACAATTTAAGCCCACTGTTAAAATTCAGTCTAACTTTCCTAAAAGCTTATACCAGGGAGAACAGAGGCAACTAGTGTAATGACCTTATAAGATACAGCTACATATAAATAACATCAAAGAATATAAATTATGGTGAGGTCCTCTATGATACAGCAAATCCTAACAATGGTATGTTCAAAGTTAACTGAATTGCCAAATAATTGATTATAGCAACAACTATCTATTGCCTTCTTAATCCCAAAGAAAACAGGAACTTCACGCTTCTTCTATAAAGCCCATATTTCTCCCAGTCCTAGAATCTCTAGAGTGGGACACACTTTTCTGCATGTTTCTCTCAATTCATACCAACTGATACTGCATCTTCTGATCTCAACTTAATCAATGCAACCAGTACCACCATGGCATGCTTCACTTAGGATTGTGTCCGAAGACATCAGGTGTGGAATGTCAACCCTTCAGCCTCATTACTCAAGTGAGACCTTCCCTTTCTCATAGGACTCCTTAATTCCATTTTGGGTGGTTCACTTACTAACAAAGCCCCAAAACCTAGACATAGACCAGGTACCATGAGATCCATAAATTAGGGCAAAATATATGCCTGAAAGCAAAAATGCACAATAGTTTGCAGTGAGTCAGTAAATGAAGCAAGCAAGTAGAAAGACCTAAAAAATACACTATAAAGTACATAATGAAATGGTCTCTACTTAGACCTAGATACCCTCCTCATCTATTTCCTTCTACACCTCCCTCAGTTGTTGTTTTCGCCGGGCTGGCTTCATGGGCGGGTAACAGACGACCAGGGACTCATGGCTGGGTTGTACGCAGTATCTTTTTATTCATGCAGGACGCAGCACAATCTATACCAAGCTAAGCTAAACTAAACTAAAAACTACAATCTTGTCCTTATAAATATACTAGCCCAGTAGGGTGGGAACAGGATGTGACGCAGAGAGGGTGGAGAGAAAAGTGACTGGTGAAAATCAGAGTGTGACAAGGAGAGGGGGCGGAGCAGGCAAGAATTCTATCACTGAACCACCAATGCCCTGGAGGGAGGGTGGTGCTTGTTAACAGCGGTTATGTAAATAGAATGAAGTGGTTATGTAAATAGAATAGTGTTAAGCAGGGGGGATTAAACTAATGAAACAGAAGGGGTTTTTAGAAGCATACCAACACTCAGTCACTCCAAAGATAATCTTATCAAAGTAAGGACTACAAAAGCTGAAGAAGGGCAAGAGACTGCCATACTTTAATGATGACTCTTTAGTCATTATCAGGCCACTTCATCATCTGGGGCCCGAATCAGAGAGTCCTGGGATTCCCACACAGACATGATGGGCCTAGACCTTGAATAGATCACTCTCTCCATTGTCACTGGTCTTCTCTATCAGGGAGCTACATTCTGCATTGATCCAGCTTTCTAGTTCTATTCTCAACTCTGACACCATCTTCCCAGACAATATGTTTAAGCCATATGCAAGTGACCTATAAAGTTCTAGCAAAATATTACCATAGTCTTGGGCCCCTAGGAAGATAGCTAAAATAGATTTACTAGCTTCTATCCACTCTAAAATCTTTATTCTCGTGTGCCCTATTCCTGCTTCATGGTTCCTGTTCATTAAACATTTTGCCCTACTTTGTATCTTACTGCATTTCAGCCACTAATTTGCAGGTGCTACTATTATTTCATGCTGAAGTCCCTGGGCAACCTTACCAATGTACCCCAGAACTTCACCTCTCCAGAGCCTTACCCAACTAGGGAAATACAGAAACAGACTGGAGTTATGGATTGACCTACTAGTGCCTATATTCAGCAGAGAAGCAATTACAGAAGCCAGAGCTTCCACTTTTTTCCCCTCATAAAGAATTTTGGTCCATACTCCAGAGGGGAAAATGTTAGGGGAAGATGATCAGAAGACTCTGACTTCCAATTCCATCAGAACCTAGAGAAATGAGGGGGAAAGGGGAGGAGTCACAGGGAAGGATACTCAGAAGTAGTAGGTGTGACTTAGGAAGAAAAGTCAGAAAATAGGGGTGAATGATTATATAGTAGTTATATATATAGTAGATATATATAGTTGTCAACCCTTTTCTGTGATCTTGGGAGAATTAATGTAGTTTCCAATGGAGGGGATGCAGACACAGAACTCTAGTGGTGGGAAAAGTGGGAAGTTATATCCCTGTTATCTTATAGTTTTCTAAGTCAATATTTAAAAACTTGAAGAAAAAAAAAAAACCACCAATCTTCCAGCCACTTCCTGCTACTTCTCCAGTGCTGCCTTTAAGTTCTTCTCCACTTGTAGGGGAAACATGTAACAAAACAAAGCAAAGTCACCACTGATGCAAATAGTCCCAGCTAACTGAGGTTTCAGGCTTCCTATTTCCCAGAACTGTCCCTAGCATGCTGAGACTCAGTTAAGAGTCCAAACTGTCCCTTGAAGCTCTGGGAGACATAAACTCTAGGGGAAAACGTTATAAAACATTTCCCAGAAATTAGTAAAGGACTTCAGGAACTCATCTCAGCTTATTCAACCTAGAGGAATCCTGTTTTCACTTGAGACTCTCTAAGTCTAGATAGTTCCACTAAACCATATCCATCCACAGGTAATGTCAATCCAGCAGGAGAACCCACAGAAACCTGATCTTTATGGAATGCAAGGCAATTTCCTATTCTCTAGATCCATGACAGGAAGAGTGTCCCAAATATCGTCCACAGTGAAGGAGCTTAAACGTTAACTCACCTTACAGTTGAAATAGAACAGAGTATACTATATGATCCCTCCCCTTGTGAACAGTGTATGGGTCAGACTCAGCTAATCTATGGCAGAAGAAAAAATCAGAATGTTTGTTCTTTTGAACAGGAAGGTGAGGGAATTGGTGAGAGAGGGGTTTTAGAAAATATCCTGGGGTGAATGCAACATTATTTATCTTACCATAGATTTGAGTTATAACAAACATCCATATTTATCAAGATGAAGCAAATGTACATTTATGATGTGAGCATTTCATTGTATGTAAATTCTACTTCTCATAAAATAAATCTGCAAAAAAAAAAAAACCCTTGAAATCTGGTTAATGATATCCAAGCTGAAGTATTTAGAGGAATTATACTGAAGTCTGCAATTTGCACTGAAATGAATCAGAAGTAAGATAAACTGGAAGTGCTATTCTATGGTTCCACATGCAAAATAAAATTTCTGGAATCAAGGCTTGCAGTCAAATCTTTAATCCATCTCAAGTTAATTTCCTTTCTGTGTGTGAGTGAGATAACACAGGGGTCTAGTTTTATTTTTCTGTCTGTGGTTTTTCAGTTTACCCATTGCCATTGTGGAAGAGACTATTTTCTCCCCTTTCCTCTTCCCCCTGCCCACTGAGTATTCTTGGCTCACTTCAACACTGTTGGGGGGAATGCAGATTGAGTGGAAAACAGTATGGAGGTCCTTCTATATCTATATAATAAAAATAGAACTACCATATGATCCAGTAGTACCACCTCTAGGTATCAATCCAAAGGAAATAAAGCAGGATATCAATGAAGATTTGTACTCCCATGTTCACTGCTGCCAATACAAAGAAACGACTTAAATGTAAAGACATTTATCACTGCATATTGAGGACCAGAAGCCAGGACCCTGAGCCCTGTCACATCTCAGGGTTGAGAAATAAACATCAGATACTTTTGCTGTTGAAATGAAGATATCTGGATACACACACACACACACACACACACACAGAGAGAGAGAGAGAGAGAGAGAAAGAGACACAGAGAGAGACACACACACACATCCAAGACTCCAATAAAGTATTTATTGAAAAAAAATGTGCATTACATTATAACAAGAGATGAGAAACATCAAAAGCATCTTTGCAGGGGTACACAAATTTTGACAGTTAAAGCTAGACCATCATAGTACTGTCATAAATTTCTCTGGAAATGAAGTTGCTATTTATTATGTTTACATCATGCATTCCATGATCTGTGAGGGGCAGCAGTGTTTGTCACACTATGCAGCTTTAGGTCTTGGGGTCTGTTGACCCAAACTGATCATTAGCTTAAGACATTCACCAGAGGCCCAACAGAGAATAGGCTTCATAGCTAAAAGGGGAGCATGAGAGACTACAAGTGGTCAGCATTCCTTTTGTTCTGTACATAGTTTTTTCAGTAATTAGGAAAATATTTCAAGAGAAATTATCAATGTATCAACAGGTAATAGAAATTATAATTCAGAGGTCTAAACATCAATAAATAGGTATTAAGAAATCAGGGGTCTGCAACATTAACAGATTAACAGATAAATTAACAGATGAGTGGATACAGAATAAGTGATGCATAGTTATACATATATGTATGTATATACAAGTGTATCTATACAGACACATATGTAATATATCATGTATGTATGTACACATACAATGGATTATTATTTAACCATGAGATATAATAAAGTTTTCCTTTTGTGACAACATGAATGGACATTGAGAAGGAAAATTAAGCCTCCCTAAAATGTCCCACATAAATGTGTGAAGCTTAGAGGGTCTTGTCCACAACTAAAGTTATTATCAGAAATAATCACTCTATAGGCTCATAGAAGAAATTTATTCCTACTGCAGAGCAAACATCACAGTACAGAATCAGTCTTCATCTTAGGAGACACCTTCTTGTCAATATGTGACTCTACATCCTCTCTCCTCAAAGCCCCAGGATCCTGTCTGATTCCTTAGCTCTGAGTGAATACCCTCATTTCCCCCTCACTGACTTTAGAGTTCCCATATCTATGTAGATTACCCTTATGTATGTGACTAAATTTGTTTATTTCTCCTACTGTTAACTTAATTGTACAACTAACCCTAGAAGACCCTAGAGCTGGAAAGAAATCTTTCCTTCTCCCAGAGAAAGGCATTATACTGAGATAAGTCACATACAATACAATTGTTCACACATGGACCCTAATAAAACTGCAATTTATAAAAGCAGAAGAGAATGATGGTTTCTGAGGCAGGGATCTGGGGGAGTTGGGAATATGGTATTTAAGGTCACACACTTACAAGCTGTAGATAAATAAGTACTGAAGTACTGATACTGCTATAATAAAAATGTAACCAACAATACTAGACTATGAAAGTCAAAGTTGTTAAGAAAATTCATCTTTGTTGTTCTCACCACTAAAAACAAATTATAATTATGGGATCTGATTGAGGTGTTAGCTAATGTGATGGTGCTAATCACACAGCAATACGTAAATATATCAAATCAACACATTATAAGCCTTGAAGTTGCACAATGCCGTGTGCCAATTATATATCAACAAAAAAGAAATGAAGATAAGTGGTAAAATTTTAAAAAATGAGATTAGTTGATGAGCGGATATAAATTGATAAGATGGATAGAAGCATGATAATGCAAGTCTACTGAAATGATGGAAGAACTTAGTGGGACAGGGTATATATTCACTGTAAAATGTTATCACCTCTGCATTATGTGTGATTTTTTGTTTGTTTTCATTTTTAAAAAATGTTGAGATGGGAGCCATAAGATAATCCACCATGTAGAACACATGTCTTGCCATACGGAGCAAGTTCAAATCCCAAAGCTATATGGGATGTCACCCCATAGCTGAGATGTATCTCCCTCCTTTTCTCTTTCCCTCTAGGGAAAACATAGGAGAAAATAGAATAATACAGACAAATTGTAGTGAGAAACAAGTTCTCAGATAATGTTTTTTCCATTTTTGTAGAGGCATGGCTAAAACTGTTTTCAGAGACTCAATTATTCCTCTGCTGGATTCAGGAGGGTCAGATGCCACAGTTTTATTGTAAAGTAAGCACCAACAATAGACTCTGAGGAAAAAACTGATTCTTCATCTCATTAAGAGATAAATGTAGCCATAACTAAAATAAATCTGCAGGTCCCATGCAGCTCATTCAGCTCAAACTCAAAGTCAGAGAAATCAGAGAAATGGTGATGAAGCCGGCATTACAATTTGCAGGAGAATGCAGGGCTTGAACAGAATGTTCCAGATGGCCCTGTATAAGATCATGAATCAGTATACTGAAGGGAAAAAGAAAAAAAGAAAGAAAAGGGAGGTATCCCTCATGAAACTGAGAAATTCATATTTTTTTAAAATTCTATTAGTGATTTAATAATGATTGACAATACTGCAGGATAAGAGGGATAGGGTTCCACACAATTCCCACTACCAGAGTTCCACACCCCAGAGAATTCACCTTTAACACAGCCTCAACCAACAGACTTTGCTAAGAGGCTGAAACCATTTTAATCAGAGAATGTCAGGGCCTGATCAGATTCAAAGCAATGATTCAAAGCAATGATTCTGTTCATCCAGCTAACGCCTGACCTACCTGCCCACCTTGAGTAGCTGTGTGGTCATTGAGACATGGAAGTTGATTTCTTTGCTCTTGTCCTGAGTCTAGAAGAAAACTTGTCATTTGAGAGGCTGTTTATTTGTACACTCTAGGTTTAAAATGAATCTTTTAAAAATAGATTTATTTAGGGGCCAGGCAGTAGTACACTGGGTTAAGCTCACATAGTATGAAGTGCAAGGACCCAATCAAGGATCCTGGTTCAAGCCCCCAGTTTCCCGCCTGCAGGGGGGGGGGTCACTTCACAAGCCATGAAGCAGGTCTGCAGGTGTCTATCTTTCTCCCTCCCTCTCTATCTTCCCCACCCCTTTCAACCTCTCTGTCCTATTCAGTAAAAATGAAGAAAAAATGGCCACCAGGAGCAGTGGGTCCATAGTGCAGACACCAAGCCCCAGCAATAACCCTGGAGGCAAAAAAAAAAAAAAAAAGAAAATGGATTTATTTAGTTAATAAAAAAAGAGAAAGAGGCCAGGGCATTTCTCTGCATATATATATATCTGGGGATCAAACCTGTTGTTCCAAACATAGAAGACCTGCCCTCTAAACCATCTCCCCAGCCACTAAAGTGCATTGAAGAGGGACAGGTAAACACCAACTAAAAGACAATTAAAAGGAATTCCAATCTTGACTGTGTCTCTAAAAATGCATGGAAGCAAATACAACCCCAAGCCCACAGAGGATGCCTAAGAGTTTTTTTTTTTTTTTTAGTTTTTATTTATAAAAAGGAAATATTGACAAAACCATAGGATAGGAGGAGTACAACTCCACACAGTTCCCACCACCAAAACTCTGTATCCCATCCCCTCCCCTGATAGCTTTCTTATTCTTTATCCCTCTGGGAATATGGACCCAGGATCATTATGGGGTGCAGAAAGTTGAAGATTTGGCTTCTGTAATTGCTTCCCCGCTGAACTGGTTGATCCCTACTCCCATCCTGACTCTCTCTTTCCCTACTGGGGCGGGGCTCTGGGAAAGTGAGGCTGAGAGTTGTTTTTTAATCCTGTGTAGGAACAAATAAGAGACATATACTTCTCTAAACCATCTTATATGCCCCGATTTTTGACATTTTTTCTTATTCTTTCTCTTCTCTAATGATTTCCTATGTAGGTGACCTTAAGCCTTTCTAGCTAAATCCTCCAGGTTTTGCCCTGCCTCTATTCTTTGGTCCTATTCACTCATTCCCCTTACCATAGAAAAAAGACTTGAGAGTCTTCATGGGAACTTCTCCTTTGGAGTCTCTATGTGTACACAAGCATGGAGCAGGCTGGGTTCAACAAAGCAGGTTGTGGAGCAAGGGGAGATTGTAGGTAGCTGTGTTACTGAATTTAATTTCTGTTATACATACCTGTTGGTATGCTTCTGGATTCTGCTTGTGAAGCCTTCTGTTTTTATCATCACATTGGGTTTCCTTTGTGTTGCTTGCTGTGTGTTCTGTTTGCATGTCCACTGTTGGCTGAGCACCCCCTGCCTCCAGCATATTGGTTTGGTCCTCGCTCCTCCTGCCTCTGGGACATTTGGTTTAGTCCTTGCTAGTTCATGCTTTTTCCTTCTCCTCGCCCCCTATCATAGGTGTTTCCTTTGTTCCTGACTCTTCCGCCTGAGGAGGGAGGTAGGGGGGAGGCAGGACAGAATTGTGTTGTGATTAGAAGAGATTAGGTTGTTGGACTGCATCCCCGCTTGTGAATAAAGATTGAACTGTGTTCTCAGCTCAGCCATGAGTCCCTGGTAGTCTCTGCCTCCTGCCTGCAAAGCTAATCCAGCACATAACAATTGCCTTTCTAGTGTTTTCCTTGTGGGAAACCCCCAAGTCTAATTCCTTCTCCTCGACTTATATCTTACCCTCCCCTTAGTGCAAGGTGAATCTCTCTCTTAGACTTCATTTGCTGATCAGTTTTTGTAGGTGGTTTTGATAAGAGAATTTGCTGGTACCTTATTGTGATGAGGCCTGAAGTCAGACCAGAGTGACCACAGTAGTTAGAATCCTCTTTTGCTTCTTCTAAGAAGCCCAGATCAGGAGCATGGAAGCAGCCTTTGGGGGAGAGCAATAGCAAAGTCATTTCAGGAAACAGGAGAACTGACTTGGCTGTCAAACAGTGGGTGAGACAAAAGCCACTAATTTGAGAACCTGACATTGATCAGCCTGAAATTCCTTGAGTGGCTCCTTCCACCCTGACAGGGTATTCAGTACGTTGTGTACTCTACCAGGTGTACCACCACCTGGCCATAGAGAAAATAGATACTGGCTGACTGCTGATGCCTTACATGACTGCAGGGGAACTCTTAAGAAGCAGGAAAACCTGGAGAGTCACAGTGCTGGAGAACTCAGATCTGGTCTGCATGCAGGCAGGATCCAGAGATGTCGCCATCTTGGGTCAGATGGGCGATGATGAAAGAAGAATCAAGCGGCAGAGTCCAGACTGAAAGGGCTGTAGCAGAAGAGTCTTGAAAGAGAAGTTTGCTGAGGTAGGACTAGTTAGAAAGGGTAATGAGGAAAATGAAGGTGAAAATAGCAGTAAAATTCAATTTATATGGTAATCCATGCTGAGCTAATGTGGCGGAGAGCTGGGCCAGGGCTGTTGATTTCTTGGTATAGAATGTGTGGCCTGACAGCTCCATCTCTGTCCTCAGAAGGTGACCCACCCGGTCAGGCTCAGGGACACTGCAGAAGAGGACCAGGAAGGGCATCATTCTGCTGTAAGAGCTAAGTATCCTGGCTACACGAGTGAAAGGACAAGAAAATTCTGTGATGCTAAGGGTGGTGCTCAGGGGTTGAGGCTCTCTGGTCTCATTCCCATGAGTCTGGAGGTTCTCAAACAGCACCCCATCTCTCCACGTGGGGTGAGTTTGACCACCCAAAGGACTCTTTGGCTCTGACCTCTCTTTTTAGGTTTGTGAGTTGAGGAGGTTGGGTGACAGAAACTTCAGCATCCCTTATCCCCAGGGACTGGGGGGGGGGTGGGTGGGTCTGTGTCTTTTATTTAGGGTTTCATGGTAGCACCACTTGAGTGAGTCCTTCTTGAGGGATTCCTTGGCTGAGTGGTGGGTGGGGGCTAAGTTGTTTTTTCTTTATATCAGGTTGTTGGATTTGATGAACTCAGTTCCCTGGATAACCCTAGTTCCCACCCCCCCGCCCCTTCTTGTTGTTCTTGTTCTCATTCTTCTCCTCTCCTCCTTCTCCTGCTTCTTATTTATTTATTTACTTATTTATATTTGTTTATTTTTCCCTTTTGTTGCCCTTGTTGTTTATCATTGTTGTAGTTATTATTGTTGTTGTTGTCATTGTTGGATAGGACAGAGAGAAACTGAGAGAAAAGGGGAAGATAGAGAAGGGGAGAGAAAGATAGACACCTTCAGACCTGCTTCACTGCCTGTGAAGCGAACCCCCTGCAGGTGGAGAGCTGGGGGCTTGAACCCAGATCCTTATGCCAGTCCTTGAGCTTTGTGCCACGTGTGCTTAACCCACTGCACCACCATCTGGCTCCCCTCCTCCTTCTTCTTTTCCAATTGCCACCAGAGTTACTGCTGGGGCTCAGTGCCTATGGGATGAATCCACTACTCTCAGTAGCCATTTTTCCCTTTTTTCTTTTATTTGAAGTGGCAGAGAGAAGTTGAGAGGGGTGGAAAAGTGAGGGAGGGAGAAAGAGATACCTAGATAACTACAGCCTGACTTTACCACTCATGAAGCTTTGCCCCTGAAAATGGGGCCTGGGGGGTTGAACCTGGGTCCTTGCACAGGGTAACAGGTGCTCTAAATCGTGTGTGCCACCTCCAACCCCTCTGGCCTGGCATTTTCTCTTTCTATTAGTGATTAGCAATATTGTGAGATAACAAGGGTACGATTCCATACATCAGAGTTCCTTGTCCCATCCCCTTCATTGGAAGCTTCCCTATTCTTTATCCCCCTGGGAATATGGACCAAAGTTTGGGAAGTTTGTTTTCTGTAATTCTCCACCAGACATAAACATTGAAAGGTCAATTCAACCCCCCCCCCCGTTTCCATCTTTCCCTAGTGGGGTAGTGGCCTGCTTCTAACCTCCCCAAGGTCTGGTTCCCATAGTCACTTCACCTCACATTGACATCTCTTTTTTTTTTTTCAATTTTTATTAATAAAAAGGAAACACTGACAAAAACCACAGGATAAGAGGGGTACAACTCCACACAGTTCCCACCACCAGAACTCCCTATCCCATCCCCTCCCCTGATAGCTTTCCTATTCTTTATCCCTCTGGGAGTATGGACCCAGGATCATTATGGGGTGCAGAAGGTAGAAGGTCTGGCTTCTGTAATTGTTTCCCTGCTGAACATGGGGGTTGAAAGGTCAATCCATACACTTAGCCTGACTCTCTCTTTCTCTAGTGGGGTGGGGCTCTGTGGAAGTGGGGCTCCAGGTCACATTGGTGGGGTCATCTGCCCAGGGAAGTCTGGTTGGCATCATGCTGGCATCTGGAACATGGTGACTGAAAAAAGAAGTCAACATATAAAGCCAAACAAATTGTTGCCTAATCATGAACCTAAAGGCTAGAATAGTGCAGATGATGAGTTGGGGGCAGGGGTCTCAGTTCTTTTTGTAGATAGTTAGTTGGCTTATTTTAGTTATATTCCAAAGGGCCCATGACTATACTAGTTTTTTCTGGTTTCTTTCTTTCTTTTTTTTTTTTTTTTTGAGCCTGACATCTGATATGTAGGTAGATCCAAGTTATTGTCTGGGGAGATAGTGTCATGGCTGGAAAAAGGACCACAAAACTGGATCAGGGAAGAGAGTAGCTTCCAAATATGTGAAAGGTTTATAAATATTGTTGACTGTAAACCCTATAGATTTGATGTGATCTGGGGCACATATTCAGCTTAGGAGCCTATGTGACCTCTGCATCCCTGTGGATCTGAGCTCACATTCTGTGGTCATGAGAAGGAACATTCCAAGCTGCCCCAATATTGACCCATCTTCCTCAGGTGGAACATAGAGTATGTTGTCCACTCTCCCTTGTATGTACCATATTTTTTTTGGTCTATATGATAGCTACATTAAAAAGCAAACAAAAAAATTTTTTTAAAGAGGCTTTCAGAGAATTCTATGATTTATAGGAGCCCAGTGTAAGCTGGTCAGCACAATGGTAGGGACACATAGGTCTGGCAGAATTGAGAGAGTTGGGGCCTGACACTTTACATCAGCTAGGATCTGGGCATGATACAGTAGAAGGTGTGCAGACATGATGCATTACAGGGGTTCAGACTTGATGCATTAAATACCTACTAGGCCTGTAGAATTGCATATAGGATGCAATACAATATAAGGAGTCTGGAGAGTTATTAAAGATGAGTGTCCAGGCCTGAGGCACTGCCTTAAAGGGGGTTCAGATTTGATGTAGTAGAGGAGTTCTAGCTCTGATACATTATATGGGTCCAATCTGATGCAGTAGAAGGGGATCCAGAAAATACCCATTGTCTTGCTCTCTGACTTCTTTCCTCCTCCCGCTCCTCCCCCTTCTTCTTCTTCTTCTTCTTCTTCTTCTTCTTCTTCTTCTTCTTCTTCTTCTTCTTCTTCTTCTTCTTCTTCTTCTTCTCTCTCTCTCTCTCTCTCTCTCTCTCTCTCTCTTTAGAGCCTCAGAATGTTTCTACTAGTGTTTTTATTGGGGTTGGGGTTAGCACTACATGGCCCCTGCATTCTCTTGTGCAGATAACTGCTCTTTCATCAGGATGTAAAATTTAAATCTAGCAGGGCTGTGTATGGTTGGGAGGAATCCATAAAGCAGACTTTGAGATATACACAGATCTCAAGGACCAGTCTTTTGGAGGATCCTGAGGGAATAAGGACCATGTCATCTCTCACTAGGTTTGTTCTTGAGGAAAGTGGGTAGGTAGCTGGAGTATAACTCATTGACTGTGCTTGTTTAATTAAAACCAATTTCTAAAGGAGAGATGAGTAAAAGCATATGTTCCAGTCTGCTGGAAGTTGGTTGGGTCATCCTTAGATATACAATCTAGATTAACCTGGTGTGAACAAAAAGAATGGAAGCTTACATATTACTATCCATCTTCTTCCCTAGACCAAGGAGGCAATTAACAAGGGATTCTTAGTCCCAGGGGTATTTAATTCACAGAAAAATTGTGAAGGGTTCTATATCAATAAATGGGAATAAAGGAAGAATTTCCACTTGCATCTTGACTGGAGTGAGACTCTGAGGAGTATTGTTGTCACCTTAGGGTTCCAGGTCAGATCTATTTAAAGTAGACAATGACTACATGGTTTCATTCATATGTGGAATATAGAGAACTGAACCACAGGAACTTGTAAAAGGAGAAGAATGAGAAGGAGAAGAAGGAAAAGAAGGAGGAGGAGAAAAAGAAGAAGAGAAGGCAGAGAGGTAGAGAAGAAGGAAGAGAAATAGGAGAGGGAAGAGAAGGAGAAGAAAAAAGAAAAGGAAGAGGAGAAAAGGAGGAAGAGGAGTTGGAGAGGAGGAGTAAGAAGAGAAGAAGAAGAGGAAGAGGAGAATGGGAAGAAGAAGAAGAGAAGAAGGAGGAGAAGAGGAAGAAAAAGGAGAAAGAGGAGGAGAAAAATTGTGTCTACCATGGTATAAGAACTATGGTGGTTATTGTTGGAGGGTGAGGCCATAGAACTTTGGGTGTGGTGTGGAACTTTACACTGATCTTGCAATCTTATAAGCCACTATTAATCACAAATAAAAATTATTTTAAAATGATAGCATTTGACACAATTCATATACCTTTTAAAGTATGTGCTAGGGAATATTTCAGTGTGTTAGAGCCCTGGACTTGGCATTTGTTCAGGTCCTGTTTTGACTGTCAGCATTGCTCTATGCTAGGGTTGAGCATTGTTCTAGTTTCTCTCTCTTCCATACAGTTAAAGTAACACATCTTTAAAATATAGTTTGCTATAATTGAAACAGGCTTACCAATTGATACTCTCCCATCATGGTAGAGTAGAGAAATCGAGAGCACTGCACATTTTCCAGAGCTGTTAGATATAGCACCCTTAAATCAGTTGCATTGGCCATTGCAAAAGAAGGGCATAGATGTTGTCTAGAAACTTTTTTTCATTTCATTTGTTCTCTGTTGTTTTCGCCGGGCTGGCTTCACGGGCAGGTTAACAGACGACCCGGGACTCATGGCTGGGTTGTACGCAGTATCTCTTTATTCATGCAGGACGCAGCACAATCTATACCAAGCTAAGCTAAACTAAACTACAAACAATCTTGTCCTTATAAATATACTAGCCCAGTAGGGTGGGAACAGGATGTGACGCAGAGAGGGTGGAGAGAAAAGTGACTGGTGAAAATCAGGGTATGACAAGGAGAGGGGGCGGAGCAGGCAAGAATTCTACCACTGAACCACCAATGCCCTGGAGGGAGGGTGGTGCTTGTTAACAGCGGTTATGTAAATAGAATGAAGTGGTTATGTAAATAGAATAGTGTTAAGCAGGGGGGATTAAACTATTGAAACAGAAGCAGTTTTTAGAAGCATACCAACAGTTCTCATCCTATTTTACAAGACTATGGGGCCTCAATGGAGTGGAAATGTTTACAGAAAGAAACAGGCTTTCTATAACTGGTAGCTTGAGGGATATTTGCTCAAATGCTCAAAGGGTGTGTCCTAAAGAAGCATATGGGAGAGCTGGGTTGGGTCTCTGTTAAGTCAGTAACTCGACTGTCGACACTTGGCAATTTTTAGAGACACTGAGCAAAACAACTTAATTGTAGTTTCCATAGTTACCAGCTATCACCAGAGGAGAAAATGAGCAGATCCTAAAGGGAAAAGCAGGCATGGGAAGGCTGGAGAGGATGCTGGCTTCCAGAAGGACTCAGAAAGGCTGGTCACTATGTTATAGAACAGGGGTCCTAGTTGGGACAGACACCTGACAGCCCAGTGAAGGAGCATCACCATGGTGGCTTCCCATGAAGGACACAGTCTATGATGTCAAGAAACCTTTAGTACAAGTGTCAGGATCTCTTAACCTTTACACCCCTGACACCCACTTTCAGAACAATCACCCACGTTACCCATCCTACAGTCCACCATCAATCTCCAATCCAAGTATGGAAGCAGAAAGCTTCCCCACCAGCTTATGGGCCTTCATGTTCAAGCTTGAGACTTGACTTAATTCACAACTCTGTTTTTTTGATGGCTATTGGGGTTCCTACTGTTGACCTGCTTCCTCACTTATTAACTTACTATTTCTTCCTTCATTCTCTCTAAAATTTTATTTATATATTTTCTATTCTTTCTTTTATTTGATGAAACAGAGAAATCAAGAGAGAAAGGGAGATAAAGAAGGAGCGAAAAAAAGACACCTACAACATTGCTTCACTGCTTGTGAAGCTTCTCCCCTACAAGTGAGAACAAGGGGCTTGAACCCAAGTACTTTGGCATGGTAAGAGATGCACTCAACCAAGAGTGCCATGCCCCAACCCCTTCTTTAATTTATTCTTTACCCAGATTCTCTTTGAAAGCACTTGCTTGAGAGTCAGGCACTATTTGAGGCAGTGAAGATACATCAGGGTAAGTCCTGATCTTTAGACATCTTTTATTCTAGAAGGAGAGGTAGACAGTAAAACCATCAACATTAAGGCTTATGCCAAATAACATAGAAGAATATTCCATCGCCAGCAACTATGGTGATGGTGGAGGCATTTATATACAGTCTTTCCTATCTGATTGAATGTGACAGGCAAAAATCATAACTGTGGAGAGAGAACTAGCCTGGGCACTGCAACTCATAGATCAGTAATGGAAGCCACCCAAGCCCAACTACTATTTTCATTTGTCAGCTAAATTCATGGGATTATAGAAGTCCATGCTTGTAGCTGCCTCTTAGTTTATATCTGTGTGCCTGCCTCTAATCTGCACAAAGAGACCCTTGATATCTGCTTGCTTCCAGAAGTGACTTGGACTTCCCCCGGGTAGATGTCACCCATCTTTTTAAAAATTTATTTATTTAAAAAAGGATACATTGGGGGTCGGGCGGTGGCACAGTGGGTTAAGCGCATGTGGCACAAAGCACAGGGACCGGCGTAAGGATCCCGGTTCAAGCTCCGGCTCCCCACCTCAGGGGAGTCGCTTCACAGGCGGTGGAGCAGGTCTGCAGGTGTCTATCTTTCTCTCCCCCTCTCTGTCTTCCCCTCCTCTCTCCATTTCTTTCTGTCCTATCCAACAACGAACGACATCAACAATGGCAGTAATAATAACCACAATGAGGCTACAACAACAAGAACAACAAAAGGGGGGGGGGGAATGGCCTCTAGGAGCGATGGATTCATGGTGCAGGCACTGAGCCCAGCAATAACCCTGGAGAAAAAAAAAAAAACATTAACAAAAGACATTAACAAAACCATAGGACAAGAAGGATACAACTCCACACAATTCCCACCACCAGATCTCTGTATCCCATCCCCTCCCCTGATAGCTTTCCTATTCTTTATCCCTCTGGGAGTATGGACCCAAGGTCACTGTGGGATGCAGAAGGTGGAAGGTCTGGCTTCTGTAATTGCTGAACATGGGCGTTGACTGGTCGATCCATACTCTTAGCCTGCCTATCTCTTTCCCTAGTAGGGTGGGGTAGTGGAGCTCCAGAACACATTGGTGAGGTCATCTGTCCAGGGAAGTCTGGTGGGCATCATGCTGGCATCTGGAACCTGGTGGCTGAAAAGAGAGTTAACATACAGAGCCAAACAAACTGTTGAACAATCATGGGCCTAAATGCTGGAATAGTGCAGATGAAGTGTTGGGAGGTATTCACTGCAGACTATTGTGTACTTTTGCTTTCAGGTATATATTTTGCCCTAGTTTATGGATACATGTGAACATAAGTTCTATCTCACAGGACTGGTTTATACCTAGGTTATGGGACTTTGTTAGGAAGTGAACCGCCTGGAATAGAATTAGAGAATACTATGAAAGGAAAGGTCTCACCCGAGTAATGAAGCTGAAGGGTTGTCATTCCACATCTGAAGTCTCTGGACACAGTCTGAAATGAAGCATGCTGAGGTGGTACTCATTGCATTGATTAGTTTGGGATCTGTGGATGCAATATTATTTGGTATGAATTAAGAGAAGCATGCAGGAAAGTGTGCCCCACCCTAAGGTTCCAGGACTAGGGGAAATAAAGGATCTATAGTGGAAATGTGAGGTTCCTGCTGTTTTAGGGTTTAAGAAGACAATAGATAGTTATTGTTATAATTACATTGTTTGGTAATTGGGTTAACTTTGAAAAATCCCTTTGCTAGGATTTGCTGTATAATACCCAATATCACCATAATTTATGTCCTTTAACATTATTTGTATACAGTTGTGTCACCAGTTGCTTCTGTTCTCCCTGGTCTAGGCTTCTGAGAAAGTCAACATATCAAAGACTTCAGCCTATGTATTAAAAAGACTCAGTCTGTGCTTTAAAAAGTTTGAGGCATACAATTAATTTTCCCCTTTCATATTATTTAAATAGAGATTTATATGTCTACAAATTAATAGGAGTTTGCAGAAACACCATTCCCACCACCAAAAGACTGTGTCCCATCCCACCTCCCCTCCCCTCGCAGCCCCGGAAGCCGATTATCCACCTTCACCCTCACCCCAGGGTTTTTATTTTGGTGCACTACTCCAGATTTAGTCAAATCCTGCTTTTAGTTTCCCTTTCTGTTCTTCTTTCTCAACTTTTGTTGATGAGGGGGATAATCCCATACTCATCTTTATATTTCTGACTTAGCCCACCTAATATAATTCCTTCCAGCTCTGTCCAAGATGGATAAGATAAGGTGAGTTCATTGTTCTTAATAGCTGCATAGTATTCCACTGTGTATATATAACACAGCTTTCTCAGCCACTCATCTGTTGTTGGGCACCTGGATTGCTTCCAGGTTTTAGCTATTACGAATTGTGCTGCTATGAACATAGGTGTACAAATATCTTTTTGGTTGGGTGTTATGGAATCCTTGGGGTATATCCCCAAGAAAAGAATTACTGGGTCATATGGTAGGTCCATGTCTAGCCTTGTGAGAGTTCTCCGGACTGCTCTCCACAGAGGCTGGACCAGTTTACATTTCCACCTGCAGTGCAGAACCCTTCTTTTTTTGTTATTAATTTATTCATAAAATTAAAATATAAATAAGACCATAGAATAAGAGAAGTACAATTCCCACCACCAGAGTTCCGTATCCCATCCCCTCCCTTGAAAACATTCCTTTCTTTATCTCTCTGGGAGTATGGACCCAGGGTTACTATAGGGTGTAGAAGGTGGAAGGGCTGGCTTCTGTAATTGCTTCTCCACTGAACATGTGTGTTGGCAGGTAGATCCATAATCCCATCCATCCTGTCCCTATCTTTTTCTAGTGGGGCAATCTTCTCAAACCAGATTATAGAAGTGTTAAGTGGCTGATTCCACACAGAAGTTCTCCAGGCCTCCAGCCACTAGAGGGTGCTGCTGCTGCTCCTTGGCTCCTTGGTGGTTGCTGGAGGCCAAGAGCTGGCCCCATGTTGCTATTGGAAAATATTTGGATTATGTGAAATAAAAAGCAGTCCTGTCTTAGAATTATAGGGTTGTAAATCACTCTGGGGAGAAAAGGGGCCTGGGGAGGAGGAGACTGAGGAGGTGAGTTTACGATCTCTCCAGAAGCTCTCAATGGAATTACAGCCTCATAATTCACCAGGGCTGTTGCCTTTTGCTCCAGCTCAGCTTCAGCTCTTAGTCGGGCCCTCCCAGGAAGGCCAGTAGGGTGCCAAAACCAGAGGCTTGCTTGGAGAAAGCCTTCAGCAAGGCCCTTTACGTTTTCCTTGGGGAATGTGAGGAGAGGTGGTAATGGCCTTGATGTGTATGCATTGGGTGCTGGGAGTGGGTGGCCTCAGTTTTCGATTTTCTCACTCTGGTCTGTATCCAAATATATTCTAAGAATAGAAACTAAAGACCCCAGTTGAGCTATTGGCTCCATCTGTGACATTTTACAAAGTGCTAAGGGATCATGGTCAGGAGACTTAGACCTTTGTGTGTGTGTGTGGGGGGGGGGGACATGGAGTGGCATAAATGTGCCCTGCATCCTCTTCTTCATCTGGATGTTAGGACCATGTCTCCAGCTGGCCCTTTTACAAAATGGAAGCCATGTGTTCTCATGAGAAAGGAGAGTGATGCACAGCAGGGACCTCAGACTGACTGATGGATGCTTTCTGAGGGAACTGGCGCTTTCTTCAGTTCTGAAGACATGCCCATGGAAGGCCATCTATATTCTTGTCCTTCCCTATCCCTAGTTGTGGTCTCTCACATCCAGTGTAAAAGCAGACAAGTAAACATAAATTAAAACATTGCAATAAACTTATTTTCAATGACACACTGTTAAAAATAACTAATTTTTGCCAATATTATATTGAGTATCTTCGCATTAATGTTCATCAGGGATAGAGGTTGATGATTGTTTTCCTTTTTGGTAGAGTCCTTTCCTGCTTGGAAATCAGAGTGATGTCAGCCTCATAGAACATATTTAAAAGAGTGATTTCCCCTCTTCAATTTTCTGGAAGAGTTTGAGGAGAATAGGTGCTAGTTCTTCTTTGAAAGTCTTATGAATTTGTAAGAAAAGCCAGCGAGAGCTGAATTTTTAATCTTGGAAAATGTTTGATGACTGACTCAATTTCTCTTCTAATGATTGGCCCATTCAAGCTATCGACTTCTTGGATTAAGCTTGGCATTTGGTATGATTTGGATGCATAATAGCTAAGTAACTTGGGGTGTGCTTACTCGATTGGTGTTAGACGATGTGCACATAATTACACAAAATTCTCTCAACTTTCTCATAAAATGTTTTCATCTTACAGATGAGGAGAGTAAAGCATGAAGATGTAAGTTGACTTAGCTAAAGTCACTCATATACAACTAAGTGTCATACTGGAGATTTGAGTCTACACACCTTTATAACTACGATACAGTCCTCTAGGAAGTCTGCCCAGGGCCTCAGCTCAATAAATGATAGTCCTCAGATCGTCACACCAGCTATAAATCTTTATTTATTTATTTATTTATTTATTTATTTTTTAAAATAATTAGTGATTTAATATTGATTTACACAACTATAAGACAATAGGGGTATAATTCTGCACCATTCTTATCACCAGAGTTCTGTATCCCCATTCCCTCCCTTGAAAGCTACAGTAGTTCTCCTAAAGTTGCAGGTATGGGTTAACTATTATTTATTTCTAAATATGTTTATATTTGTATATATTTGCTCATTTTTCCCATTTTACCATATTCTTTTCCTTTCCAAGTCACACCTACACCTATTACTATTAGCTCTCTAGTCATTTCCCCCCCTATAATTTGTCCCCTACTGGGAGTATAGAACAAAATTCTTTATGGGGTGCAGAAGGTGAAAGGTCTGGCTTCTGTAATTGAGTCTCTGCTGGACATGGGCATTAGCAGGTCAATCCATCACCCCAGTCTGTTTCTGTCTTTCTCTAGTGGGTTAGAGCTCTGGGGCAGTGAGATTCCAGGACACCATTGGTGAGGTCATCTGTCCAGGGAAGTCAGGATGATGTCATGATAGTATCTACAACTTGGTGACTGAAAAGTTCTAAGATATAAAGCAATATATAATGATTATTGAACAGGAACCAAAAAAATAGCAACAGAGCAGATAAGAATAGGAAACTTAGTGTGGAAAAAAGTGAAGAAGTCTGTTTTAGGTATGTTACTAGATCTATGACTATTTTGTTTTTGCTTGAGTTTGATAATTAACAGGGAGGTGGACAAAAATATTGGCTGATAAGATGGTGTCAGAGTTGAGAAAAGGGATAGAAAGTTGAATTATGGCAGAGAGTAGCTCCCAATCTTGAAGAAAATCTATGAATAAAATTAACTGTTTACCTAATCCACCTGATCCAGGGCTCATATAAATTTATATTTAGCACAGGAGTCTGTGCATCCCCTGAATCCCTGTCAGTCTGAGCTCACGGACTATGATAACATCTGTGAACTCTCTATGCTGCACTCATTTCAGGACCAGTCTTCCTCCAGTGGCAGAGTAGGATGACCTAGCCTCCCTTTTGAGACTGGAGCAGTCCTACCATTGATAGTTTATAGTGAGGGCAAGGTCCTGGAGAGGCCCATGAGAAGGCTTATTACACTAGCTAGAAATATTTCCAATAGAATCTTTCCTAATCAATGTGCATTATTCTTGTCCTATATGAGTTCACAATGGGCAACCCATTGACTAGGCATGCAATTCCCTTTGCATTTCCATGTATGGTGACAATCCACACACCAATGACACCTCAGAGATGTAAGGAAGAAGTAAAAGAAACACACCTTATTTGGTGTTTGTTGTAATAGAACACAGGCTAATTATTTTTTTAATTCCAAAGTGTGCTTCAATCTAATCCTCAAACAATATTAAAATAAATTATTTCTGTTTATATAATAAAACCATAGCTTGAAGTAGTTTAAATGGCACTGAAAAGCAGAAGATAGAAGCCCACACGTTACTACTTTCTACTATTATAGCTAATTGAGTGAGAATAATGGTTATAATGTTAAAATTGCCACTTCTCCCCTGCAGTCAGATTCATTCCAAAATTTCTTTATATATATAATGCTAAGTCACATTTTCCTTTATTTTAATTTATTTATTGGGAAATTAATGTTTTACATTCAACAGTAAATAAAATAGTTTGTACATGCATAACATTTCCTGATTTTCCTTATAACAATACAAACCCACTAGGTCCTCTGTCATCTTTTTTTGGCCTATATCCTACCACCACCACCCCCACCCAAGAGTCTTTTACTTTGGAGCAATATGCAAACTCCAGTTCGATTTCTACTTGTGTTTTCTCTTATGATCTTGGTCTCAACTTCTGACTGAGAGTGAGAACATCCCATATTCATCCTTCTGTTTCTGAATTATTTCACTCAATATGCTTTTTTTTCAGGCTCCATCCAAGATCAGAAAAAAACAGTGAAGTCACCATTTTTAATATCTGAGTAGTATTCCACTGTGTATATATACCACAACTTGCTCAGCCACTCATCTGTTGTTGGACGCCTGGTTTGCTTCCAGGTTTTGGCTATTACAAATTGTGCTGCTAAGAATATATGTGTGGACAGATCTTTTTGGATGGGTGTGTTGGGTTCCTAAGAATATATCCCCAGGTGAGGAACAGCAGGACCATAGGGTAGGTTCATTTCTAGCTATCTGAGAGTTCTCCAGACTGTTCTCCACAGAGGCTGGACCAAGTTACATTCCCACCAGCAGTGCAGGAGGGTTCCTACAACCCCACAACCTCTCCATCATTTGTTGTTGTTACATTTTTTGATGTATGACATTCTCACAGGAGTGAGGTGGCATATCATTGTTGTCTATATTTACATTTCTCTGACAATTAAAGACTTAAAGCATTTTTCATGTGTTTCTTGGCCTTTTGGATCTCTTCTGTGGTGAATATTCTGTCCATGACCTCTCATCATTTTTGGATGGGTCATTTGTTTTCTTGTTGTTGATTTTGGCAAGCTCTTTATATATTTTAGTTATTAAACTCTTGTCTGATGTACGACATGTAAAGATCTTCTCTCATTTGGTGAGGGGTTTCTTGCTTTGGGTAGTGGTTTCTTTTGCTGTGTAGAAGCTTTTTTATTTCATGTAGTCCCATAGGTTTATACTTGTTGTAGTCTTCCTTGTAATTGGATTCATTTCATTGAAGATGTATTTAAAATTTATGCAGAAAAGAGTTCTGCCAATATTTTCCTCTAAGTATCTGATAGTTTCTGGTCTAACATTCAAGTCCTTGATCCACTGTTGGGTAGTATGCCAGCTCCCCCTGGCTTCTGCTTAACCATATGCCTATATAGGGATTGATTTGTTCAAAGCTTTGGTCTATTCACACAAATCACTTTTACATTTACATAAAGCACCACACTCCCTCCAGGGCATTGGTGGTTTAGTGGTAGAATTCTCACCTGCTCCACCCCCTCTCCTTGTCACACCCTGATCCTCTCCTTGTCACACCCTGATCTTCCACCAGTCACTTTTCGCTCCACCCTCTCTATGTCACATCCTGTTTCCACCCTACTTGGAGAGTATAAAAACAGCTGCTCTTCTGATTAAAGACACTTGGAAATTGCTTTCCGGCTCTGAGAGTTCCAGAGTGTATCTCCTGCAAAGTTAGTGCGGCACGAGTTCCTGATCCCTCTCCCATGCAGCAGCCTAGATCAGCTCCAGTTGAGTTCTCTCCAACCCAGAGAGCACTAGCTCGGGAAGAAGCACCCTCAGGCTATCCCGGCATCTGGTGCCCAGAACAGGGACATGTAAGCAGCAGATTTACAAGAAGACATCCTAGATAAGTACATACCTTTTGGGTATCTGCAATATTGTGTTAAGGCACTGTGATTTTTTTTCTTTCTTATTGTTTTCCTGAGATTTCTCCACCATGGAAAATCTTTTCCAAATTCTGCATTCTTTTTCCAGTATACAATTTTTATATATCTGGGACATTTTTCTCAGGGCTGCACCTTATATCCTGTTGATCATCATAGCAGCTTTTAAGGGATATATAGGGCAACCTCTCAAAAGGCTTAAGGACCTAGAGGCTGAGGTCCAAGAGATAAAGGAAGTGATCATAGAACCTAACCAGCACCTTAAAAACAAGAAGAAGCAAAGGCCTGTCGTGATCCTGACCCACCCTAATTCCTCTGCATCTTGCCCTGAGGCCCCTATTTTGGCATCTTGCCCTGAGGCCCCTATTTTGGCAGACACATGTCCGAATTCTCCTTTGGACTCCACAGCCACTTCTTCGGCCACCCCCATTTTGGCAGACACATGTCTGGAACCTCCTGCTGCCTCCACGGTTGCTTCTTCACCCACCCCCGTTTTGATAGACACATGTCCGAATTCTCCTGTAGCCTCCAAAACCACTTCTTCGGCCGCTTGTCCAGAAGCTTCCACTTCGGTGACTCCTGCTACCACTACACACTTATCAGAGCAAGTCCACACATTTCCGGTCAATGTTGCCCCCAATATACAAAAACCTCAGGCCTGGTATCCATATTCTGCCACAGACCTGAAGGAACTATGCCAGGCTATCAAGGATGATGGTATTCATGACCTATGGACCAGGTCCATTTTACAAGGCCTGCTTCAGAACCTTAATACCCCCCAACATTGGAGGGATGTAACTCGTGCTACGCTCCCAGGCCCCCTCTTCCTGCAATGGGAGGCATTCTTTCGCGACAAATGTTTGCAACAATTGCGGAAAAATATTCAAAATCAGCCAGAGGGTAATTTTGATGCATTGTTTGGAACAGGCCAATTAGAAACAGGGATTCAACAGGCGGAAGCCAAGTTTCCACCGGGGTATTTTGATCAGGTACGCTTGTGTGCATTAAAAGCATGGGAGCGATTAACACCACCTATGGGAGCGGCCTCACCCCCCATCTCTCCCTTCAACAAGAACCTGATGAATCCCTTGCTAAATTCATTGCCAGGGTCCAGTTGAGTTTGGAAAGGAAGATTTATAATCCTGACACTCGTTTTCTCCTCCTGCGATCCATAGTCTGGGATGGAATGCTTCCGCATTTTTGTCAGGCCTGTATCACTCTTAAAAATGAACACCCAGATACTTGGATTATAGCTACACAGGATCTCAGATCAAGCTCTTTTCAAGGACCTATGTTACAGGCCTATGCAGTTACCTTACATAAGCAAAAAGGGGCTTGCTTTCAGTGCGGTCGCCAAGGGCATTGGCGTACCCAATGTCCAGAAAATAGACCGCGACCCCGCCTCCAGTCAGGGCAACCCTGCCTCCAGACAGGGAATCAGAGACCATGAATGCTTTGTCCCAGATGCCAGAAAGGATTTCACTGGAGGAGAGATTGTTGGTCAAGGTTCCATAGGAATGGCACGCCTCTGCCAAATGTAAGCAGGGATTTAAACTAGGTGTGGGGCTTCCCTTAGCCCCGCCCCCAAGAGGGAAGGAAGCAGGTCGCCTGCTTGGTGCTGTGCCCTTCTTCCACAAACAGAAGCCCAGCTTGGGGCCCAATCCATTGCTACACCCACCACGCCAAGTAACAATAACAGAGGGTGAGCAGAAGGAGGAACCCGCAGTATGTGGGAACTTCCAGCATAGAAATAACCGGCTGGAGCAAGAGAACAGCTCGAATTCGGAGCCTGAGATTTTATGGACCACCCCTGTTTTAGAAAGGGGTCACCCAACTATGACAGTAAAGATTGGTAATATTCCTTTTAAGTGTTTGATTGACATGGGAGCAGATAAGACAATATTAAGACAAGCAGAGGTTCCCCAGAGTTGGGAACTCCTCCCAGGACCACACTTACATGGTGTTGGAGGATTGACTCAGGCATTCCGCACACGAGATTCCCTTCTGTGGGAAGATCCAGAAGGGACTACCGGACGCTCTCAGCCTTTAATAGCTGATATAAGCACTAATTTATTAGGAAGAGACTTGCTGGAATCTTTAGATGTAGTGATATCCTCAGACACCTCTGCAGGACACCACACTCACTCCTGTGAGACTGCTAGACCCAACCAGCACCCCCAATACTAACTTCCACTGTTTGTAACAGAACTCCCCACTTAGATTGGCTTTCTAATGAGCCTGTCTGGGTGGAACAGTGGCCTTTGCCTAGGGAGAAGCTAGAAATTTTAAAAGAACTCGTCCAAGAGCAGTTATCTTTGGGACACATTCGTCATTCTCAGAGCCCATGGAGTACTCCAGTCTTTGTGATTAAAAAGCGCTCAGGAAAATGGTGCCTCCTCCAAGATCTTCGTGCAGTTAATAAAACCATGCAGGTTTGGGGCTCCCCCCAAAGGGGTTTGCCTCTTGCTTTTGCAATTCCCACAGGAATTCCAATCATAGCTATTGATATACAGGATGGTTTTTTCTCTATTCCCTTACACCCACAAGATTGTGAACGTTTTGCTTTCTCTGTTCCTTCTATTAATAATGCCAGCCCTGCCGATAGATTTGAATGGGTGGTACTGCCCCAGGACATGGCTATTAAATCTGCCCTTCTTCCATATATTCATAAGGGCCTTAAGGTTTTTCATTATATGGATGACGTGTTAATATGGGGAGAATTAGATACAGATCTCTCCACCCTACGTGATTTTCTAATCCCTGCCTTAAAGAGAAGTGGACTTAATGTAGCTCCTGAGAAGATACAGCTAATTGCTCCAATATCTTTCTTAGGCTCAGAGATTTCCCTAACGCAGATTCATCCTTTAAAACCTTGTGTTACTTTTCCTTCTAATCTCACTCTTGCTTCTTTACAAAGTTTTCTTGGAAATTTAATTGGCTTAGGCAGTATCTTTATCTGCCTATGAGCTGCCTGCAACCACTGTTCAATCTGTTAAAAGGAAACAAACAGCCCTCCTCAAAGCGTATGTTAACCCCTGAAGCCTCCTTGGCACTGAAAAAAGTTAACCAGGCTCTCCAGGACATGCACCTCATTCGGTTCTCCCCCTCCTCTCCAGTAAATCTTCTAATCTTTAACTCCACCCCCACGGTAGTGGGGGCATTGTGGCAGAAACATGGCATTCTCGAATGGCTTCATACGCTAGTAGGCGGAGCTCCAAGACTCCTTACCAAAATTGATTCCTTAGCATTTATGGTTCGCCAAGGAAGAAACAGATCGATTCAGGTCTTAGGAAGGGAACCAGATTCAATCATTCTTCCCTTTTCTCTCACAGATACAGAATGGCTCTTACGCCACCATTCTCATTTTGCCATAAGTTTAATGGGTTTTCCAGGACAATTAGATAATCATTTTCCCTCTAATAATTTGATAGCTTCTTTATCTCTGTTGCCTCTACTAGTACCTAAACTTTTCTCTCAAGATCCCATCCCCTCTGCTCCTACAGTGTTCACTGATGTGATCTTCCACCAGTCACTTTTCGCTCCACCCTCTCTATGTCACATCCTGTTTCCACCCTACTTGGAGAGTATAAAAACAGCTGCTCATCTGATTAAAGACACTTGGAAATTGCTTTCCGGCTCCGAGAGTTCCAGAGTGTATCTCCTGCGAAGTTAGTGCGGCACGAATTCCTGATCCCTCTCCTACACAGCAGCCTAGATCAGCTCCAGTTGAGTTCTCTCCAAGCCAGAGAGCACTAGCTCGGGAAGAAGCACCCTCAGGCTATCCCGGCAATCCACTTGAAATTTGCTTTTGTATTTGGTGAAATATAGTGGTTCAGTTTCATTCTTCTGCATTTTTTAACCTATTTTATCAAACACCATTTGTTGAAGAAACTCTGCTTTTCCCATTTAATAGTCTGGGCACCTTTGTCAAAGATTAGATGTCCATAGATGTGGGGGCTTACTTCCAGGCTCTCAATTCTATTCCACTGGTCAGTGCTTTCTATTCATGTTCCAGTAACAAGCAGTTTTGATGACAATGGCCCTGTAATACTATTTGAGATCTGGGAGTATAATGCCTCCAGTTCCATCCTTTCTTCTCAAGATTGTTTTGGCAATTCTAGGTCTATTCTGGCTCCAAATAAACATTTGTGCTTTTTCTTGTTTCCTAATGTGTGCTTGTATGGCTATGAAATTCCCTATAAGAACTGCCTTAGCTGTGTCCCAAATACTTTGATAGCTGTGTCTTCATTTTCATTGAACCATTGAAACATTTTGATTTCTTCCTTTATTTCCTCTTTGACTCACTAGTTATTAAGTAATGTGCTGTTGAGCTTCCACATTTTGGGACTATTAATAATATTTTGTTGATTGTTAAGTGTTAGTTTAATTCTGCTGTGGTCTGAGATGCTTGGGATGATTTCAATGCTCTTGAATTTGCTGATGCTGCTGTCTTTGTGGCCTAACATATGGTCTATCCTTGAGAATGACCCATGTGGACTTGAATAAAATGTGTATTCCAGTATCCTGGGGTGAATGACTCTGAATATATCCAATAGTTCTAGTTTGTCTATCTCCTCATTTAGCTCCCTCATTTCTTTTTTTTCTGTCTGGATGACAGAAGTTGAGAGAGTGTCAAGTTGAGAGAGTGGGGTGTTGAAGTCTCCATACTATGACTGTGTTGTTGTTAATATATTGCTGTAGCTCTTTCAGTAGATGTTTGATGTATTTAGATGGCTTCTCACTGGGTGCATATATGTTAATAATTGTTAAGTCCTCTTGATTGACTGATCCTCTGAGTATTAAGTAGTGTCCATTACTATCTTTTTTAATTTTATCTATTTTGAAGTCTATCGTGTCAGATATGAGAATAGCTGGTCCTGCCCTTTTTTGTGGACCATTGGTCTGTATGATAGTTTTCCATCCTTTCACTTTGAATCTGTGTTTGTCTTGTTGAGTTAGGTGTGTTTCCTGTAGACAGCATATTGTTGTGTTGTGTTTTCTGATCCATCTTCCTACTCTGTGTCTTTTGATAGGTGAATTCAGGCCATTGACATTGATTGATATCAAAGATTGAAGATATTTTAACGCCATTCTTGTAGAGTTTTAGAGTGTTCTGATATATGGCCTATTTATGGTGGACTGACTGTTTATAGGAGACCTTTCAGAACTTCTTTCAGGGCAGGCTTGGTGATAGTTGATTCCTTCAACTGTTGCTTGTCTAAGAATGTTTTTATGTCTCCATCAAGTCTGAATGACAGTCTAGCAGGATACAGTAATCTTGGTTGAAAACCTTTCTCATTGAGTACTCTATAGATATCTTGCCATTCTCTTCAGGCCTGTAGCGTGTATGTGGAGAAGTCTGCTGCTAATATTATGGTTTTTCCTCTGTAGGTGACTCTTTGTTTTTCTCTTGCAGCCTTCAGTATCCTTTCTTTATCCTTATTCCTTTCCATTATAAATATGATGTGTCTTGGTGTCTTTAAGTCTGGGTTAATTCTGTTTGGGACCCTCTGGGATTCTTGAACCTTTATGTCTTTGATGTTGTCTAGAGAAGTTGTCAGCTCTTATGGCCTGAAGAATGCTCTCTTCCTCTCCCTCTCTTTCTTCCTCTGGTAAGTCAATAATGCATAATTTTTTTTAGTCATTCCATATGTCTCTGTTGTTATTTTCAGTATCTCTTAATCTCTTTTTGAGATCTCTTACTTCTTTTTTAGTTGTCTCTAATTCATCCTCGATCTTTCTAATTCTGTCATTCATTCAGCCTCATTCATTCTATTCTCTCTCCACTATTTCAGCTTTCAGCTCTCTACTAACCTTGAGATTATTAGTGTTTTCTTCCAGAGTCTCATTTGTTGTTTCTGTATTTCTGATGACAATTCTTTCAAACTCTTTACTCACTCCTGTGATAATTTCCTTAGCTAGTGTTTGGATGTTGACCTCATTGTTTTGTGCTTCAACCTTTGGGGGGCTTTTAGCTGGACTCTTGTCCTGGTTCATTTCTCTAATATTTCTTCTTGTTGGTTTAACCATTTTATATATTATGTTATGAGTTCCCTCTCTCAGTACTTTTCAAATTACTGATCACTCTTGCCTGGACTGACTTGTGTCTAGGTAAGGTACTTAAAGGGCTGACAGTTGTGGAAATAAACAGTTGTTTCAATATTATTTTAATCCCTCAGTTGGAACATGGGGGCTTTAAAAGCCTCTTTTGTTCTTTTTCTTCCCTGTAGTTGATGGGAACCTGAGGGCTTTCAAACTATAAGCAGGCTTTTTATCTTAATCCCTCACTCCTGACCAAGAGATAATACAGTGGTTATGCAAAGAGACTCTCACACCCCAAGGATCCAAATCTCCAGGCTCAATTCAGCTTCTTGGCCAAGCTGGGCAGCACTGCTGGGCCCTGTGAGTTTCTAAGCAAGTCCCATTTATAGTCTATAGGTTCTGAGGCAACTATGTTCTCATCAGGAGAACAACATAGAAAGGCTCCCACCACACAGCCCAACCGCTAGGCTACCAGGGTGTAGATCTTCTCCTGAGTTTCCTGGTGAGTTTTTTGTCCACCAGTGTCAGCACAGAGCCTTCCCCTGTGCTGCTCCAGCCTCTGAGGGCAGTAGCAATGGGGACTCACAGTTGCATTTGGTGAGTCTTAGGGGATTCCTCTCCTCCCTTCACCCATCATTTTGTAGGTAAAACAGACTGGAGGTGGTGCCTCAACTGATTAAACTGCTGGACTGTTACCAGCCACTTAATCTCTCCATAGGATCCTCTCTGCCCATGAGCCACACATATTTGCACTCCCTGGTGATTTGGTGGGTTCCTGAAGTTGTTCTAGTCCTGCCTTGTTGCAGTCCCAGGTGGTCTCCTTTGGTATTCCCAGTTGACCCAGGGGAGGAGGGGAGAGAAACACAGCTGCTGCTGAATTTTTTAAAATATTTATTTACTTACTCCCTTTTGTTGCCCTTGTTGTTTTATTGTTGTAGTTATTACTGTTGTTGTTATTGATGTAGTTGTTGTTGGATAGGACAGAGAGAAATGGAGAGAGGTGGGAAAAACAGAGAGGGGGAAAGGTATACACATGCAGGCCTGCTTCACTGCTTGTGAATAGACTCCCCTTCAAGTGGGGAGCCGGGGGCTCTAACCGGGATCCTTAAGCCAGTCAGTCCTTGTGCTTCATGCCACCTGTGCTTAACCCACTGTGCTACCACCTGACTCCCCATTTATCAATTTCTTTCTCTCTTTCTTTCTTTCTTTCTTTCTTACTTATTTTTTTTTTTAATCCAGAGCACTTTTCATCTCTGGCTTATGGTGGTGCAGGGGATTGAACCTGGGACTTTGGAGCCTCAGGCATGAGAGTATGTTTGCATAACCACTATGCTATCTACCCTCTGCCCCATTCTTCAATTTCTAATGCTACTTTCACATCTTCTGATATGCACCTCGCTAACTGAAGGTTACCTCTTTATTTTTATCATTTTCCCATTCTTTTATATGATAAGACAGAAAGAAATTAAGGAGGGGATAGAAAGGGAAAGAGAGGGGGCCAGTTAGCGGCTCACCCAGTAAGCATGCATTATATGAAGCACAAGGACCCACTCAGGAATTCGGGTTCAGGCCCCCATCACCTACACACAGGAATGAAGCTTCTAAAGTAGTGAAGCAGGTCTGCAAGTGTCTATCTTTCTTTCTCCCTCTCTATCTCCCTTTCCTTTCTCAATTTTTCTCTATCCTAGCCAACAAAATAGAACAAATGGCTGCCAGCAGCAGTGGATTCATAGTGCTTTGTGATTTGGAAGGTGAGGATCCTCTGTCCAAAGGTTATACTTCTACCCCATCCTGTGTTCTCATCTTTATCTCCTTTTGTATCTCATCAACTCTCCATTTTCTTTTTTTCCCCTCTATTTTGTTTTTTTATTATTTTTAGTATATTTATTTATTGGATAGAGATAGTCAGAAATCAAAGGAAAAGGGGAGACAGAGAGGAAAAGAGACAGAGTGACTCCTACAGCACTGTTTTACCACTTGCAAAACTTTCCCCCCCACAGGTGGGAACCAGAGACTCAAGCTTGAGTCCTCAGGCATTGTAACATGTGTGCTCCAGCAGGTGCTCCACCACTTGCCCCCCCAATTTCTCTCTTTTTTGTTTTTAATATCTTTATGTATTTAATAGAGACAGCCAAAAATCAAGAGGGTAGGGGATGAGAGAGAGAGAGAGAAAGAAAGACACCTGCAGCCCTGCTTCACCACTCATCAAGCTTTTCCCCTGCAGGTGGAAACTGGGGGCTCGAACCTGGATCCTTGCATACCATAACATGTGTGCTCAACCAGGAGCACTACTACCCCAGCCCCCAACATTCTGACAGGAAACAAGTTCTTTTTAATTGGTAAGATATGGAAGACTCAGGTTATTTAGAATATCTTGTCTGTGCGATCAGTATAACTTCATGACATGATTGTCCTCAGATGTCTGATCCTGTGGCCCAGAACTCTGAAGGAAAAAAAAAGGGGGTGTTTGTCTTATTACTATATCCCCAGCCTACAGTTCAGAAGAAAAGAAACCCAAGATTGGATGTGTTAGTGGGTTGAAGAGACAGGGCACCCAAAGAGAAGGTGTAACTGACTAGGGAGTAAAATGATCATGTACATAGCAGCACTGATTCTGTTGAAATCAGCGCTGAGTGGTGAATTTCAGGCAATTAGAGCCTCCTGCCATCCAGAGTTAAGGTGCTAATTGTGCAGCACCGAGGAGAAAGGGAAGAGAATGTTGAGGTAATTCAATTGCAGCAAGTCCTTTCTGAGGAGTCACTAGGGTGTCACCTCAGATTCAGAGGCAGGGGGAACCAATTCAGCCTCACCCACCTCCACCACTCCCCCATATCACTCTTGTATCTCACCCTGTCATCCCATCCACCTGTCGTAGTTTTACAGGCAGAATAAATGCCAGGCATCACTATGAGTAATGAAAAGGGAGAAAGAGGGGGCAGGGAGAGGAAATGTCTGTGACTGGAAGAATAGAAAAAAAAATGGAGGGCTCTTACCAAGAACAGATTGTCTGAAACGACTTTAATCATGCAGTAATAGAATAGAATTGCAAGGGCTCTACAGGATGATGTGTTGTGTGACAGACCATCCTGGGGGTTCCCCCTGCACTTCATACCCTCTTAACCCACCTTTCAACTCCAGCTGTTGCCACAGCAACCAGGTGGCATGCAGGCGTGCTGGCAGCAACTTCATTAGGGACAGATATTGTGTGTCCTTCTTGTCTTCCGGCCCAGGGCCTTATACTGCTACCAATGAGGGTAGAGTGGGAGGCAAGGATTTCTCACTGTTAAACACTTCTAAGTATAGAAGTCAAAGAAAAACAAAATCAACCTGCTTGGCAGTCTACCAGCTAGAGAGCCAGGGGAATCTGTGGTCACTCTCTCAACTAGGTCCTATATTTTCTAGAGCCTGATGGTGGTCTGAGTCCTACATCCCAGTGGGTCCAGATTGATAGCACCTGAATAAAGTGACTAGTTTTCACTCTCCAACCACAAATCTTACATCTCAGGACACTATCTCTCTTAAGCTACCCATCTAGGCTCTGTCTGGGGAACAAAAGCAGGCACTTACAATTTCTTTTCACACACTAATTTTTTATGTTTTATTAGGAAAATAATGATTTTTAAGACAACTGTCTCAGAGGTATAATTTCTCATCCTTCCACAATGCATATCTATACATCACTCCCACTGTCAACTTGGGTCCCTTGCCACCATTGTGCATTGGGTTCCAAAGGTCCTCTCAGCCCTCCTTCACTGTCCCACCCACCCACCCAACCAGTCTGTTGCCCTGATAGATCAGGTCTGGCCTGGGTTTCACCTGCTTTTCACCTTTCCCTTCTTGTTTCTTAAGTTCCCTTAATACATGATATAACATGATATTCACTCCTCTCCTTCCAGCTGATCTCAATTAACATGATTCTTTCAAGTTCCATTCATGGGAGAGAGAGAGAGAGAGAGAGAGAGAGAGAGAGAGTAAAAGGAAGGAACGAAGGAAGGAAGGGAGGGAGAAAGGGAAAAGGACAGTGGCAATGCAGCAGGTAGATGACACACTTTGCCAAGTATAAAGTTTGCAGTGACTGAAAAAGTGCAACAAGCAAGTAGAAAGACCTAGAAAAGACACCATAATGCACTTAATCAGATAGTTTCTACTTATTCCTAGATACCTTCCTCACCTACTTTCTATTTCACTTCGCTCAATCACTCTAAGTCAGATAAAGTAAGGACTACAAAAGCTGGATCAGGGCAAGAGATGGGCATACTTTAATGATGCCTCTTTTGGTTACTACAAGGCCACCCCATCATCAGGGCTCTTGTCAAGGAATCCTGAGACTCCCACATAGATATGATGGGTCTAGACCTCTAACAGATCCCTCTCTCTACTATTTCTGATAATCTCCATCAGGAACAACATCATAAATCCTTTTGTAGGTTTCTATAGGACTTTGCCCTCAAGGTGAAACAATGATGTCGGGACTGCTCTACGCTCCAAAGGAGGCTGAGTCAACACACTCTGCCACTCCAGGAAGATGGGTCCTGAAATGAGTGTAGCCTAGAATGTTCCTAGCTAACATCACTGAATGCAAGCTCAAACCTACAGGGATGCAGAGGTTACACAGGCTCCTGTGCTGAATATGGGCCCCAAATCAGATCAATGGGGTTTAAAATTAATGGCATTTATATTTTTTTCCATATTTGGGAGCTACTCTCTTCTGTGATCCAGCTTCTAGTCCTATGTCCAACTCTAACACCATCTCCCCCAGACAATACCTTTAGGCCACCTGCATGTTAGCTGTCAGGCTCAGGCAAAAATTAGTAAAGTCATGGACCTCTTGGAATATACCTAAAATAGGCTTCCTGCTTTTAGGTAGGCATACTCAGAAGGGTTCAGAGACTGTGGTGGTTCTAAGTGAAGGAACATTGGCTTGGACTTGAGGCCTGTTTACTCTCCTAGTTGGATGTGCTATCACCTCCAGAGTTGCCTGCTTTGTAATTAAGGTCAAGACCTGGTGTAAAAAAAAATGATCTCCATGGAGGAGCAAAGACACAGCCATGAATCTGGAGACAGCTCATCTCTCTCTTTCTACACCAGAGAGACACCTCAGCCTTCTCTCCCACCCCAGCCAATTACAGAAAGACTCAAATCTCACACAACATTTTAATTATTTTTTAATAAACTTTATTCTATATTACAAATAGGTTTTTTTTTGTTCTGAACTGCAAAATAGGAATGCCTTATATTTACATACACAGGTATACAATTAATTATAACAAAGGTACAGAAGCTTGCCTTTACCAAGTTACAACTGGGCTCCAATTTAAATAGCATAGGTTTCCTTTTTTAAAAACTTTGTTTAAATCTTTTTTTTTCTTTAATCTCACTAACATATTCTTTTAAAAAAATCAAACCAGATGACCCTCTTCCTTGAAATAGATTTTACCCACCTGTCTTGGAGGCTCATTATAACACTGTTTTCTAAGGGTAGGATTTGCATTGTTCTAATAAAGGGTCAGTGTTCAAGGTGTGAGCTTTCTGGAAGGTGAGGTGGGCCGGGGACTGGAAGGGAGGGGGACAGGACCAGAAATGACCTGCCTTATGTCTTTCAATTACCTCTCTCTGAGGCTCCAAGTTCCTGGCCTGTTTTTCAAACTGCCTATATATCCATTATCATCTCTCTTCTTCCCTCTAGTATTGGAGACTGAAGTTGAGATAATCTGGCTGGGCCTGCCGCCCTAACCCCACCACCTCAGCTCATTGAAACATTGTCTCCTGTGGTACCTTGGAGATGCTGGTTGCTATGGTGACTTGGCGGGACCCCGACAGAGGAGAGAGAGGCCTGTACCTACAAGCTATCTCAGGGAATATACAGCAGCTGCACCACATCTTGCTCTCCCATCTCAGTATCTGCAGGTGGGGGACCTATTCTTGACAACAAAGCCAACTCATGACCAGAAGTAAAGGGCTCAAGTGGACAGGCAATGATGAAGGGAAAGGGGCTAATGCAAAGCCACTGGTTTCTGAAAGGAAACAAAAACCTCTGAGGTAAATTAGCTTTGCTTTTGTAAGAATGGAAGGTTCCAGAAGCCAACCAGCTGAGGAAGAGAATATTGGGGAAGGAAAAGGGGAGAGCCTGTGAGGACCTGGAGCCTACCCTGCTCTTGTGTCCTGGTCAGTCCTGTTTGGTTAGAGTGCCTCAGTTTCACCAGTGTCCTTTGTGTTGCTCTTATTAATTTTTTTCAGTGAAAGAAAGAGACCAAAGCACTGCTCAGCTCTGACTTATGGTGGTGCTGGGGATTGAATCTGGACCTCAGAACCTCGGGCATGAAAGTCTTCTGCAGAACCATTATGCTGTCTCCCCATACTTGCCTTACTATTTAGACATTATCCTCTGTTCTGAATTCTACTCTTAGGAAGGAGCCCTCCTGAAATGTGCTTGAGTGTTAATATCAGAGATACCCACTCACTGAATAAGTTTCAATTCCAGATCAAGAAGCTTGTAGAAGAGCTGTGTAGATCCTGTCTTCCTGCCACAGCATTTGAAAGGGTTGGGGACTCAGGGGTCTCTTGACTAGCAGGGTGACCAACCCCTAACAGAGTGTCCCTGTGGTTTGGAAGGGGGCTCTGGAGGACCATGTTGGATTCAGCAACACCAGGGACAGCCATGACTGGATGGAGTGAAAGCAGGAATGGGAGGGAAGAGGAGTACTCCTGGTAAGCAAGGCTCACCGTCTCTGCCCATATCCACAAAAAGTTCTTTTGATTCCTTAGGGGTTTTGTACTGCTTTGCTTTGGGAGTAGACACCCCACCAGTGAAGAGATTTAATTAGGGGCTCTGAGTCCCTAGTACTTTTACAGCCCACCCCCAACCCCCTATGTTTTATAAAGTTCAACATTCCCCTGAATAAAACATAATAATTGTATTGTGGGATCAAGAGTTGTATGTTTGTTCCTTTATTCTTTTCTTTCATAATGCCTCTTCTGACAGTCTGAAACTATGACTGTGGGTGTACTCCTTCACAGAGAGGAAGCAGGGCACAGGGTTTCTAGATGGGATGGGGTGGGGGGGGGGGCAGGGGTTCCAGGAACCCTCCGAGCACCATGAGCAGAATAGGTTCACAGAGCTCTATTCTCTGTGATGTGGTCGTACCTCAGTTTTCCACTCTAAAATGGGGGACTCGCATTTCTGTTTCCTTATCCAAGGCATAGGGAGAGCACCCAGAGTATTAGCAGCCTGGAAGGATGCTTCCTTGAATGGTGTGGACATCTGGGAATTTTTTGGAATGTTCTGGTCTCTTCCTTTCACCGTCATTACTCCCCTCCCCCCCCCACTAGGGGTCTCTTCAACATTAAGGACCCCTTTGTAAGCCTGCACATTCTACAGTAGGTAAGCAAATAAACAAAATCCAAAAACCAAAGGAACAGAACCCTAACTAAACAACTCATCTCTGGTTTCTTTTGGAAGGGGGAAGCTAGAAGAGTCACTGGTCCTGAGTACAGACAGGAAAAGTGGAAAGTATGGGGGAGACCCTTGACCCAGAGCAGGAAGAAGACCAGGAAAAAGGCAAGATCTACTGGGATGGGGTGGGGGTCTTCTCTGGGGACTTGGGTGTAGGGGCTGGAGCATCAGAGGTCATTTAGGCCAGAGTTGGGGGTGGGATTCTCCCAAGAGTCACCATTCCTGGAAGAGTTCAATCCCCAGAAAGATGTGTTTACGGCAGGGCAGGAACTTCAACTCACAGGGGTACCCCTCCTTAGCTCCTAGTCAGAAAGGAACATTTGTCCTGTGTCATTTTTTGAGATTAACTATGCCAGTTACACCCTTGTGAAGCCAGGAATAGAGGCTCTAAAGCAAGTGGGGCTCCCTACCCTCATACTAGTGTTCTGGAAACATCTGTAGAACTGGCATCTTCAGAGTGGAGGTAATTTGGAAAACCTTTGCTTTGGGTCCTCTAGGGTGGAAGGGGAGGACTCACAGGGCCCCAGCTAGATGAGGGCACCCCCATCACTCAGGAAGGGAGATTAGAAAAGTGGAGGCTGAGGATGAGGGGCTTGGGTGCAGAAGGGACATGTGAAAGGAGCATGGTCAAAAGACACTCTCAGAAATCAGATATGGTATGGGGGGTATTAACAGGAAAGCTGGTGGGGGTGCTGTGGCAGTACATCAAACTGAGCTAGGAAGCAGGAGCTGGGACTGAGGGAACCCAACCAGGGACCCCAACTTTCAGTTTTCTCCCACCTCCACCTCTCCCTGGGCACATTCTATCTAAAACTTTGGGTCTTCTAGAAAAAAAAAAATCCTTTCTCCAGCCAAATCTGTGTCCACATCTCAGGCCTCATTCCCTAAAGCCCCCAAACTCAAGAGGGGGTCCAGGTTCTAGGCTGGCTGGGTTGTACTTGTCTGACTTGGAGACATGCCTTGGCATTGGGGCAACCCAGCTCTCTCTAACACTCCAAAGAGTGAAGAAGGCATGAGGAAGCATTTTCCTGAGGAAGTAACTGAGCTAACCTCATGGAATGGAATAGCCACCAAAGAAAGGCAAAGAGTGACAAAATCCACACCAGAGGGACCTGTGCCCCTCGGGAGAAGTGACCATCCCATAGCCAACTTTCTTAGCTTCAACCTACCTAGTCGTTCAAGTTCAGGTCCCAGAAGATCTTCCATAACCCCCCACTGACAAACACACACACACACACACACACACACACACACACACACACACCATCAGCCTGCAGTCTACATAAAACAGGTTAGTTATTTTAAGTATGTGACATCCTGGTGACATGTTGGCCATAAGGAAAGGAATGACCAGAGGTGGGGAGAAAGAGGAAAAGTGGAGGCATAGTCCCGTCTTCCTGTCTCTCTGCCCAAGGAAAAGGTCCACCTTAAATAGAACTGTGACCCTAGAAATTAACAGTGACTGGAGAGGAGACCTTGAGGGGACCTCCCTGCTCTAGGATCCAGTGCAATCAAGTCCCCTTTTAGGTGTGTCTTGGACCCCATCTTACCTGAGCAGCTCTGGGGTCTCTGGCCTATCAGGAGGAAATTGGGGGTGGGGGAGGCAAGGGGACATGGGATAGGAAGATATTTTGGGGGGAGAAGGACAATTTTCTGACAACGCTGCTTTTTCTCTATGCTAAAACACATGCACTGAGAAATTGAAATGGAAGAAATGGGAAAAAACTAACAGTGTAAGGAGAGAGAATATCTAGGGGTCATATGGATTGGGGTTCTGGGGGGACCCTGGGTGATACCTCTAGCCCTAGGCAGGCCCCAGAGAGGTGGGCCAGGCAAGTATCAGGAAAAATCTACCCACCCAGGAAAATAAAGTCTGCCCCCACATTTTCCCCAGGGGAGAGGAGACCAGAGTCATGCCTCTCTGCCTTCCTCTCCTCTTCCCAGATGTTTCTCAGATGCTGTTGAAGCAACAGAAATGGGGGGTAAAGAAGAAACAAAGTTCTGTACCGACAAAAGAGCAATAAAATAATAATAATCCAATAAAAAATAAAAGCTTCTGCAGAGCCAGAATAGTTTGTTCCTCTTTTTCTTTCCTTTCTTTTGCTTGCTCATTTTCCTCTAACTGTGCAAAACTTAAAAAATAAACCAAAACCCACTCTCAGGTGCACACAGTTTCCATTCAGCAAGTCTGTGTTTGATATATCCAGGACCATCCATCTCCTCCCCAACCTTTCACACGTGCAAAAAAAAATCCAGCTGGTGGCAGCTGCCTTAGCCTGCCTCCCCAGGACTCAGGCTTCTTGGGAAGAAAGAAAATGACCAAGAATGGAAATACCATGCTTCTTCACCTGCTCAAACCTTTGGTTATGTTTTTATTTTTTCCTTGGTGTGTGCGCTGCCCACTCTTCTCTCCTCCTGATTTGAGGGACTGGAGTTTCTTCTGCATTGGTACCACTTGATGCCCTTCTCTGGGCCACCATTACTTGGCAGCCTCCAGTCAAGGCCAGGTGACCAAACACCCTGATTTCCTGTGGCTAGGTGATGTCCCCTTACACCCACCAGCATTTAGCATTGAAATACTGCATTGTGACACCCAAGATGAAGGAGATGCAAAAGCAGAGAAAGGAGGCACTTTGAACTCCTCCCCACTATGGGACCAGCCATTTTTTCTGAGCGCGAGCACACACACACACACACACACACACACACATCAGCGGCACATGAGCTCACATGAGCACGTACTCCTAACAAAAGAAGCCAGCAGTCTGTAAAACACAGGATGCTCTAGAAACTTTGCTTAAAATGCTGTGAATATCCAACCCAGCCTTCAAAGATGGTTCTTCTTGTCTCCTGTGGTGATGGGTCATCTGCCTCCAGGGCTGCCAGGTGGTAGGTCCCTGTGCTTCTCCAACAAACCACCTCTCACCACAGCCTCTGCCTATCCAGTACCCATGTCCAAACACACATTCTCCTGGCTGGCTAGAAAGACACATCCATCGACAGAGGGACAGTTGAAGAGACAGATCCAGGGTCACTGAGAGCATTCTTATGCCCCTTTTCTCTTCTCCGGTGCCTGGGCCCTTCACTTTGACTTCTCTGCCCCTCTCAAATGTAGCCAGCTAGGAACTGAATGTGGCTGGCATTCTGGCCTGGTCCTGTGAGACTGTACCTGAGTGGGTCTCCTTCAGTGGTGCCAGTTGGAGGGAAGTGACCCAAGAGAAAGCAGAAATGCTAATGAACTCCTGCTCAGGCATGTCTGGAGGGTCCAGGGACAAAGACACTGCACAACAATGGCGGCCAATTCTGCAAGGGGCTCAGGGGCATGGATGCCTTCTACAGCGTTCCGAGGAATGGTAATGGGATGGAGCCATGGAGACAGCTGGAGGTAGACTCGCCTGGACACACTCTGCGTTACACCTTGACCCTGGGTGAGTGATGACAAGGAGGATGGAGAGACGCTCCTTAAAACAGTACTCAAGAACCTGACAATGAACTAGACCCATGACCATGATGGTGCCTCATCTGCATATGAGTTGGAGAGAAAGCAGTGACTTCTGCTTCCAGGGTAGACGGAGTTCTTTCCTTATCTCCTCTTCTGTGTTACAATTGTGACACTGTGCTGGGCTTCTGGAAGAACTCCCAGAAGACTGGACGAGAACCAGGAAGCCACTCTGACTCCTTGCATGCACTCTCCACTCTAGTCACCTGGAACAGGGGTGCCCATCCTTCTCAAGGTTGCAAAGGGCCCAGATCACTGGCTGAACCCCTGGAGATGAAAATATGATGGAGTGATCCAGGTACCGAGCTCAATGTCTCTTCCCCAGGTCAAAGGTCATGGGCCTCTCCGGAAGTAGACAATAAAGTAGCAGCACAGAAATGTCTCCCAGCCAAGGCTCCCCTGTATCACTAGGTCCTGTTGCCGAGACATGGGGTCAATGGGGAAAGAAAGCCCCTCTAGAATTTTCTGGTCCATTCTCTCACTATTGACATGGCTATCCTGGACTCATGGAGGGCTGGTGGCTTGGTTCAATCACATTGACAGAGCAACTGGGAGAGAAAGGAACCAGGAAGGAGAAGACAGAAAGGGGGGGGGGAGATAGGGAGAGAGAGACAGATGCTCAGGGGGGTGTTGCAGGCGCCAGTTGGAACTTGCACTTGGTAAAGATGATAATCTAGACTGAGGCACGGCTTGGTGTGTCCCTTCCTCCAGGGTGGCCCTGGAAGGACAGTTCTCAGCTGTCTAAGCTCATGAGGGTTATGACTTGTTCTAGTTTGTAGGCCAGTTTCTGCTTTCCACACTGGTCATCGTGGTCCAGAGGCCCCAGGATCTGTGGAAGAAACAACAAGCATGAGGAAGTTATAAGTCTGTAAGGACAGATCTGTGTTCCCAGAATGCAGTAAGGCACCAAATGGACATTGTGGGAAGGTTCCAGAAGTTTCAAGAAGGCTTGGACATGAAGATCTATATATGGAGTTGCCAGGTAAGCCAGAAGCCTGGGTGATGGTGGGGAGGAGTACTTGGACATGGGGTCAGCATTTTGTATCCAAGTGCCCACACCATCAGATCCAAGAAAACCTTTGCTTCCCATCACTTATGAAAGATGGCTGACATGGGGCAGGAGACAGTTTACAGGGACCTGCAGGTTACAAAGCACCTGACTGCAGAGGTGGTACAGAGAGTACCCGGCAAGCTTATGGCCTTGGCCCTTTGTTACCACACAAGAGTAACAAAGGCAAAACAAACTCTGTGGCAAAGCAAAGGAACTCTGTGGATGGTGGAACAGTTCTTTGTTTTCTCTTGATCTCATTTAAAAAAAAAAAGTGGGATGTGGAGTTGGCTTAATGGCATGTTTTTGATTTCCTGCACCATAGAAGAAGAATATTTTTAAACAGCATGACTCCAAGTTCAATGTAGAGGATCATACTCATGGACTGGGGAAATGTGGTTTCATGGATACTAAAAATCCCATGGCTGTCCATGAATTAATGAATGTAGGAGGCCCTGGGTAGAAGAAAAGAAGGACTGGTTGATAGAGGCAATGACTAGAACTGAAATTTCCAACTAGGAACAGAGAAACAACTGATTCCAGTCTATGCAGTTCTGTTCTATTCTATCCTGATCTTTATCCTACTCAACCATGTTTGGCCATCACATATCCTACCCTACACTTCCATATCAATCCTTACCCTATCACACACACCATATTGCAGCCTATCTTCCCTTCTTCTCTCCTACCACCCCAAACCCTACTACAATATAATATATATTACTGTCTACAATGCTACCCAATCTACACTATTGCATCAAGCCATTCCATACTCTACCAAACTATATTCTATCATACCACAATGTAACATAATATCCTAGACTATACCCTACTCCCCCTACCCTATTCTGCCAAACCATACCCTACCCTACCAAAGCATTCCCTATCCTATTCTACCCTATCCAACCCTGCCCTACCCTACCCTTCCACATTATAACATGCTCTGCATGACTACATTTAGTCCTCACTGTCCCAAATCATATTTTATTCACTCTACCATATTATACCAACCATAGAAATCATACCATATCCCACAAAATTATACCCTGTCACATTCTAATATTCTCTACCTTACCCTATCACACCAAACCATATCATATTGAACCTATTCTATTCTACCTGTCTAACCTGACCTCACCCTACCAAAGCATGCCCTAGCCTAGCAAAACATATCATACAATGCCACACCAAACCAAAAACCAAAGACAGGTGCCTCTTCAAAGTGGACTTAGCCAGAAAGGAAAACCTAAAATTAATAATAAAAGAGAAGGACAATGGAGGAAGAAATAAAAATGAAAATAAAATAATAAGGGTAAAAAAAAAAGGAGGTGTCTACTAATGGGAAAATCAGTTGGGAAATAGCTCAGCTGGTAAGAGTACAGGGCTTGTGTATCTGAGGTTCCTGCTTTGATCCCAGTGCCACATGTGCCAAAGTGGTATCTGGTTTCTATCTCTTTCATATGTGAAACTGAAGATCTCATATGAAACAAATGAATAAATGCATGTATAACAAAAAAGGTAGGGTTAAAAGCATCATTTCTAGGGTAGAATACTTTTAACATCATCTTGATCCCTTAAACATACCCCCAACTCCCAGGCTTCAAGTGGTGGAGTTTCCTCAGTGGGGGAGGGAAGGGGTTATTTGTGGGTTGGTGTTCTTGTGCACTGAAGTCACCACAAATAGGGCTTTCTAAGCTCTCTGTCCCCCCGCCCCCATGCAGCTGGGCTCACCTCCTCGCTGTACTTGCCCACGTAGGAGAAGATCTCAGAGAGTGCGCTTATGGTGTTGAACTCATTCATGTGCATCCGAGACTGCTCAGCCAGGTAGGCGTTCATGTCCTGGTCGCTGATGGCCGGCATCTTCCCGATATCTGAGTAGTACCTGCCAGGGCACAGGTGCAAGGAAGGAAGACTTTGGAGCAATGCATTCAGAGTACAAGAAAGGGACACTCCTACTTCTGGCTCTGGGCAGGTGGGCCCTTGTGGGCTCTTGGAGGCCATGGTCACTGTCTCCCTGGGTGGGTGGGGATCTTTGTAACTCTGGATGCTGAAAGAATTGGGGTCACTAAGGCATTGTCACAGGATGGAATGGGGCACAACCAGGGACTAGGGGGAGCCTGTGTCCTATATAAACTTTACTCAAAGAATCCTACAAGAGAGTTGGGAAGTCAATATAATGGTTACGCAAAAGACTTCACAGCATGTGGCTCCACAGTCCCAGTTTCAACCACTATATGCCTGAGATGAGCAGTGTTCTGGTTCTCTCTCTCTCTCTCTCTCTCTCTCTCTCTCTCTCTCTGTGTGTGTGTGTCTATCTCTCTGTCTCTTTCTTTCTCTCCTTCCCTCCATCCTTCTCAGAGTCTCAGAAGTCCCACTTTGGTCTGCTAGTCTCTCCCAACCTTATCCATCATCATCAAATTCTCTCTTTCTCTCTTGCTATTACCTATTATCTGTCTGTCTGTCTGTCTGTCTGTCTGTCTGTCTGTCTGTCTATCTATCTATCTATCTATCTACCATTTTGTTTCTCTCCTACAGATGGAAGAAGTCCTCTCCACTTGGGAAGGAAGATTTATTGAAGCAGTGGCTCTGTCCCAGTGGTCTCCCCTCTGGGGGAGGGGATGGAGGGTTATCTGGGAGTCCATGGGGGGCTGGGGACTGCTGGGGAGAGAGGCTGGTAGAAGGTAATCAGTCACTGTCACTTGCAGCTGTGCACTGCTGTGAACTGGTTAATTAGATGCCAGCATTTACATTTTTAATTTCTGTAATTTGACATTTTATGCAGCAAACCTCAACTCCCCTGCCAGAGGGCATGGCATGGCTTCCTAATGAGGCACCTAAGAGCCCAGTGGCCCCAAGACAATCCAACTCACAGGTGCCTTCTGGCTATGGGCTTCCTAAGAGACCAGGCACCTGCAAAGGCCAGGAAGCATCAGACTTGGGTACACAACTAAAGGCTTCCTAGGTTCCCAGTTCAGGCCACATTAGATGATTAAGATGGTTAAGGCTGGGGAAACAGGTCCAGGAGCATAGAGCCCAAGGACAGAGGTAGGCCAGCCACCAAAGAGGAGTCCAAGGTGTAGCAAGTGAGGCATCTGGGCACACAAAGTTTTAGGTCACTGGCTTTTACCTGTGTGAGTGCAGTCAATGATGACTGGCCCTGGGGTCTCCCAGTCCTCGAGGCTTCATCAGGAGAGAGAAGGGGTATTCTCAGGCCCTGAAGTACCAGCCTGGTCTGTCTACTCTCTCACACTGCATCCGTCACCATCAGGTACACTCCCCTACCTCTACCTTACCCTTCAGGACCCAGGAGCTGAGTGACAGGCTGGTAAAGCTGTCCTATTGCAGCCATGAGGAATGGCAAGGGAAAGGCAGCACAATCTGCCCCTTGGGCAGTGCCCAGGCCAATTGGCATGCCACATTCACTAAGTCCCCTTGTTCTGAGCCCAGCCACAATGCCTGTCCTTCTACCTGGACCCTTCATGAACCATTCTCAGTATGGGGTTGTCCTTATACCTCCAGAGCTCCATGGCCCTCTAATCCTTGTCCTGTTTTATTTGGGCTTCTTTGTTCAATTTCAGCAGAGCCACCCTTACACTGCCTGGGTACATTAAGGTTCTGGGAAATCCCAGAACACTCCAGGTATGAAAATTCCAGAAAGGTTAGATTTATTGCCTCGATTTCTAGAACCCAATACATTCTAATGTTCCATTTTACAGCAAAGACCCAGGGATCTCAGTGGGCCTCAAAGCCCTGCCATATACCTAGGTTTGTATAGCTGCCCCCTCCTGGGCTCCAAACCCATCGAATGATATATGTTTGCCAAGTCAAGGGTTCTGCCTCAGTGGTTGTATGGGTGAAAATTGTGAATAAGTGACCTCATTCACTTCTCTTCTGCATCCAACAGTCAGACTCAGTCCTGCTAACATGACAGATTGGAACCTCCTCCAAATAGTTATGCTCTGTTACCCACAGAGAGTCAGGGTGACAGGCCAGGTTGGAGAGCTCAGGTTCTCACTGGTCAAAGAAGACTGTCCTCAGAAGCAAAGACACTGCCTTATCTGTTCCCTACCCTGGGACACTTCTCGCAGTATGTGACTTTTTGTAAATACCACCTCCTACTGCTCCTATCTCCAGGTCCCCAAAGGACACAGAAGCTCAAGTCAGGGACAACACCATGTCCAAAACAGTACATAGCCATCTCTCCATCTTTTCTCACTCCTGGTCCCATAGCAAGGCACTAACACCCCAGTGCAATGCACTGAAGAGAATCTTTAGAAAATGCATCTGTGGGAGTTGGGCGGTAGTGCAGCGGGTTAAGCGCAAGTGGCGCAAAGCACAAGGACCGATGTAAGGATCCCAGTTTGAGCCCCTGGCTCTCTACCTGCAGGGGAGTCACTTCACAGGCAGTGAAGCAGGTCCACAGGTGTCTATCTTTCTCTCCCCTTCTCTGTCTTCCCCTCTTCTCTCCATTTCTCTCTGTCCTATCTAATAACAATGACAACAATAATAACTACAACAGTAAAACAACAAGGGCAATGAAAGGAAATAAATAAATATTATTTTAAAAAAAAGAAAAAAAATGTATCTGTGTTCCCTGCATAGACAACCTCACCAAGGCACTGTTGGCAGATTTACCTGTACCCCCAGCCTGTTTCTAGCTCTCCCTAGTGGGGCAGTGCTCTGGAGGGGTGAGGTCCCAGGAACCATTAGGGAGGTTGTCTGTGCAGGGAACATAGGGAAAGAGAGAGATAGGCTGGGAGTATGGATCGACTTGTCAATGTCCACATTCAGTGGGGAAGCAATTACAGAAGCAAGACCTTCCACCTTCTGCACCCTATAATGACCCTGGGTCCATACTACTACCAGAGGGATAAAGAATAGGAAAGCTATCAGAGGAGGTGATGTGATAGGGAGTTCTGGTGGTGGGAATTGTACCCCTCTTATCCTATGGTCTTGTCAGTGTTTCCCTTTTATAAATAAAAATTAAAAAAGAAAGAGAAGGATGAATATGGAATGATATCGGTCATAGATAGCTGAGATATAAGAACACAAAGCAGATCTCAGACTGGGTTTGGTGTACTGAACCAAAGTAATGGACTGGAGGGGAGTGGTAGGAAGTGGGTTGCTCTGATGCATGATGGTGGAGGAGGACCTAGGGTGTGGGGACAAGAGTGTTCTGCAGAAAATTGAGTAAAATTACCCATATATCAACAGCTATATTTACTATAAACTGTTAATTCCCTCAATAAAAATAAAAAATGGTTTAAAAAAAAACAGCAAGTTGGGTGGTAGCGCAGTGGGTTAAGCACAGGTGGCACAAAGTGCAAAGACCGGCATAAGGATCCTAGTTCGAGCCTCCAGCTCCCCACCTGCAGGGGAGTCACTTCACAAGCGTTGAAGCAGGTCTGCAGGTGTCTATCTTTCTCTCCCCCTCTCTGTCTTCCCCTCCTCTCTCCATTTCTCTCTGTCCTATCCAACAACAACAACAACAATAATAACTACAACAATAAAACAACAAGGGCAACAAAAGGGAATAAATAAATATTAAAAAAAGAAAGAAAACCAACCCCCTATCTCATTCATTCACGGAGCTCAGTAAGTATGCAGTCTGCTGCTCTGACACCCCTGCCCTCATATATTTCCTCTTATGCTTCTGCATGGATGTCTTTCTGGGACTCCCTCCATGAATTCTTTGGACTCATATTCTCCAAGTCCCACAAGCCCGGCTCCAGGGCTGGGGAGGGGCTGTGTGCCCTCCTGCTCACCAGAGTCCCCAGGGAAGAATCTCACCTCATTCTTCCCCAGTCACAATCCAGCCACAGCAACCACAGACTAATGAATAAATAATGAGGTGTCCCTACATCTCTAGGACTGCACCCCACTTGGCCTGTCACCCTTTTGCATTCTGGATGGATGATTTCCTTAGGAGGCATGCTTAAATATTTAAAAATTCCGAGGCTTTTATTTCACAGGGTGGCACGTGTGATCGATGGGACTGGACTGTGTAGCCCACCAGCTCTGTCCCCAGAGGGCTGGATGACTGGGCTCTCCATGATGTCCCATACAAGCCAGGCTGGTGTCACTGCCAGAATGACCTGGATGCTTTGCTGAGTAAAAACAGGAAGTGGTCTCCACGTACTCTGGGAATTCTCTTGGTGTGTCACTGCCCTTGAGTATGAGAGAGGAATTTCAACTGAGCAAGACACACCTATTTGTGGGGCAACATTGGTGAGTTCTGCTCTGGGAGATGAGTGTAGGGCTGGAATGACACTGGGAACAAAAGATTCTTCCCTCTTTTCTCCTCTCCTCTCCTCTCCTCTCCTTTTCTCTCTCTCTCTCTCTTTCTCTCTCTCTCTCTCCTTTTCTCTCTCTGTCTCTCTCTCTCTTTCTCTATATCTCTCTTTCTCCTCTTTCTCATATTCTAAATAAGGACACAGACAAAAGCCCACACACATGGTTTCCAAGGAAAACTGTGAACTTACTGTGACCTCCCAACATCTAGCATGACAAAGTCTTTGGGAGCAGGAATAGGATGGAAAGATGAAAGAAAGAAAGAGATGTGACAGACAGATCAGAAAGGGAGATAAAAGATGGTAAAAGGAGGGGGGGTGGATGTAAGGAAGAATGAGAGAAAGGGAGAGGAAGTAATGAAGAATGGGTGGGAGGACTGGGTAGAAGGTGGGAGTGAGTGTGGAAGGGAAATGGGATGCTGTGGTAAGAGGATATGGTGAATGGCATGGAGGATGAGCAGAGGATCGGAAGGAGAGTGGGATGGAAAATTAGCATATATTCAGTGGAATACTACTCAGCTGTTAAAAATGATGGTATCATCTCTTTGTCTTCATCTTTGATGGAACTTGAAGGAGTCATATTAAGTGAAACAAGCCAAAAAAGAGAAGAATGGATAATGGGTGATCTCACTCACAGGTGGGATTTAAGAAACAAGGACAAAGGGGGTCGGGCAGTAGCACAGCGGGTTAAGCACAGGTGGCGCAAAGCACAAGGACTGACATAAGGATCCCAGTTCAAGCCTCAGGCTCCCCACCTGCATGGGGGTTGCTTCACAGGCAGTGAAGCAGGTCAGCAGGTGTCTGTCTTTCTCTCCCCGTCTCTGTCTTCCCTTTTTCTCTCTATTTCTCTCAGTCCTATCCAATAACAATGGCATCAATAACAACAATAACAATAACAACAAGAGCAACAAGGGCAACAAAAATGGGGGAAAATAGCCTCCAGGAGCAGTGGATTCGCAGTGCTGGCACCTAGTTCCAGCAATAACCTTGGAGGAAAAAAAAGAAAGAAAGAGAGAGAGAGAGAGAAAGAAAGAAAGAAAGAAAGAAAGAAAGAAAGAAAGAAAGGAATAAAGGACAGAAGGGGGCAACAAAGGGAGACTTGCACTGGGCTTGGAGCATTCTGCCTAAACACGAGACTCTAGACATGGAGGAGGGAAGGGAGGGTCTGGAAGGGGTATCTTGGATATCTTGGGTATCTGGTGCAGGATGGTGGGAAACCACCAAGGTTGGGGTTATGCGCTTTACAGACACCTGTCATGGGGAGATGAGATATTGTATCCATGTACCAACAACTGAACTATAATCATGCATTAAGTCCAAAATAATTTTTTTTAAAAAGAGGGAGGATGGAAGGGAAATGGGTGACAGGATGGGAGGGAGGAGGGGCAGGAGAGTGGGATAGAGAGTGAGAGGAGAGAAGATGGGAGGCAGGGTGAGGTGATGTGAGGGAAGGTGGGTCTCAGTATTAGAGAGAGGGTGGTGGGGAGGAGATTGTCTAGCCCGCAGAGATGTGACAGAATCCTCTAGGTTCATTAACCAACAGAGTGTGAGAGACTTCCTGAGCCCACATGCCTTCTGTCTCTGAGATAAATCACCTCAGCCAGGACAGCCCCAGCTTCCTTCTGGGGGGCTGGAAGTCCTCCCCCAGCCCTGTGCTGGGCTGGCTTCACTGAAGGGCAGTGCAGGCCTTGTGCTGTCACTACATGTCCCCATTAGCTAGTCAGTCAGTTCGAAAGGGGGGAACCCTGCTCCATGGGGTGGAGGCTCCCTTGGGTTCAAGGAGCAAGGTGGAGAAATTAGGTGCACTGTGAATTCTGATGCTCCCAAGAACCCCATTCCGATGGCACTTCATTTTCTAGCATCAGACAACTCCCATGCCAACCTCCTTGTGGAGTGAGAGTGGAACTATTATCTTCAGAACCAGCACCACTATCACCACCACCACCACCACTGAGAAGCCCTCTGGACTTGGATCCCAGCCAGTCCAGAACATCCCCTGCTCTTTGTCCATCCCTCCATCTTTGACCTTGACCTTTATCATAGAAAGAGCAGAAAGAGAGGGAAAAAAAAAAACCTTTCTAGAGCATGCATTAATTGCTAAAAAAAATACTGGTGGAGTAAAACACAGACAACATCCTTCTCTTTGGGCTTACCTTATTTAACATGATTTGGTGAATTTTAGGAAAGGAAAAAAAAGAACACAAAGGGGGAAATACAAAGTAATGCTTAAATTGGGTGTGGTGTGTTGTTGCACCACAGCAAAGGGCTCCTGGAAGGAGACTAGGGTGGAGGGGGGTATCTTTGGGGTCCTGATGCCTGATGGTGGGAAAGACTCTAAGTTGGGGCTGAGAGTGTGCAGACACTTACTGTGCTGAAATGGGAAATTGTACCCATGTGTCAACAGCTGTACTGGAAACCATTAACCCCACCCCCAATAAAATGGTTAAAATAAACAGAAGCCATCAAACTGCTACTCAGAAGAACCCCACAGAGGAGGGCTCCTGGTGACTGCTAGTAGCTGCATGACACAAAGCATGTGTCACACACCAGCAGGTAACAGGACACACCACTAGCCTGGCACAAGCAGTCTCCTCACCTCTCACTGACAGGCATGTGCCTGGGAAGTGTTCTCTGGGCAAGTGCTTCCTGAATGCTCCCAGTCCTTGACCTCCCTCCTCGGTTCCTCCCTCCCTACTCCCTCCCTGCCTGAGGTCCATGACTAGAACACTGGGGCCCAGCAGGAAGGCCAGGGCCCAGCTGCTAACTCTTGCCCCTCTCTCTTTGCAGAAGAGCCAACTGAACACATTGGAGGGCTTGCTCCTGGCGATGCTATTGTCAGAGGGTGAGACTCTGTTGGCTGCAGGCACGTGATGGCCTCTGTCTGTGACACAGATTTATCAGACGTGGGGACAAAAGAGTGAGCTCTCTGGTGCCCACGGCTGCCTGGAAGCCTCCAAAAACAACAGTGGGGAGGGGATGGGGAGAAGGTGAGATAATAGGGAAAAAGGAACCAAATGCCACTTTCAAGCAGATATCTCTGTGACTGCAATGGTTCCGAGGACCTCAGCCCTGCCCATTTAATTCCTCAAGTGCAAAAGAAGGGAAGTGTTAGGATGAATGATGGAGGTTGGACATCCCTTCTTTTCCTTGGGCAAACTGATTCCTTTGGGACTGGTTGGTGGGTGTGCCTGCTTAAGTATGCACATTACCATGTACAAGGACCTGGATTCACACCCCCAGTCTCCACCTGTAGGGGGAAAGCTTTGTGAATGGGGAAGAAATTCTGCAGTTGTCTCTCTGTCTCTCTTCCTTCAGTCTCCCCCTTCCCTCTTGATTTCTGGCTTTCTCTATCTAATAAAGATAATTTAAAAGAAAAAAAAAAGGAGAAGCTTCAGGAGTGGTGATGCAGGGCTGTGGGTGTCTCTGTCACTATCTCCCTCTCCCCTTGTTATAGATGGGCAATTATGAAAGTTACTGATTATCCTGGTGGAAGTTGGGGGGCAGGGTGGTTTCCAAGCCTGTTGTACAGTGGAAAGAAGAAAAGAAATCTAGGGGACTTCTGGGAGGTGTGGTTTATAGAATAGCCATGATCAGATTGGTATTGGTGCTTTCCCCAAAACAATGACTGAATACAACAATAGACTAAATTGGACCCATAATATACAGCTCAAAGATCTACAGCCTCAGACACCAAATCACCAGTGTGTCCTGGAACCTCACCTCTCCAGCGTTCTGGCCCACTGGGGAAGGACAGAAACAGTCTGGGAGTATGGATCGACTTGCCAACGCCCACGTCCAGTGGAGAAGCAATTACAGAAGCTAGAACTCCTACCTTCTGTACCTCCAAAACAACCGTGATCCATACTCCCAGTGGGGGAGAAGTGATAGGAGGAAGATAAGAGGGCTCTGAACTCCAGCTCCAACAGCACCCAGAGAGAGAGAGAGAGAGAGAGAGAGCAGGAGGAGGAGAGAGGGACACATGGAGGTAGTAATATTGTTATGAATGGCTTGCAGAGGAAGAGTGGATTGAATCAGGAAGAAAAAGGGGGAAATTATATATGAATGTAGACAGACAGTTGTAAAGAGGATGGCTGGGCCATGTGGTGTCTTGCAGTGGGGGGTTCAGAACCCTTGTGGTGGGAATGAAGTGGAGTTGACATGTAATTTTGTAAATAAATATTATATCACTAATAAAATTTAAGAAAAGAAAGAAAAAATTAAAGAGGTCTAGAAGGAAGCTGAGTTCGGGGATCAGGTTTTATCTTGGTCATTGAACTCACCCTCTACTGAGCCACTCTGTGAACACAGCTCTGTACCCTTGCAGGTCCAGAGTGGGAAGACTATCTGTTTCCCCTTTTAACTATTGAGATCTCTGAGGGGAATGCAGTCATGAAGCTTCACCTGCTTCCTTAGCTCTGGTGCTTGGCTCAGCAAATCAGCCCAGGTCTTTCCCTTGAGTTAGTTTTGCATGGGACCCAGCGCCACAGTGCTGAGATGCAAACTTTGGGCCCCCTGCATGTGTGGCACTGCTGAAGGACCTCCCTGGCCCCTTTTCACTCTGCCTCATGGAGAGAGACAGAGAGAGGAGAGAGCAGCAAGCACCACTCCCCCTCTTAGGGAAGTTCTTTTGTGCCAACTATGGTGCTCCCATGTGGTGTGTGTGTTTGAACCCAAAGGCCTGGAACATAGGAAAGTGTGTACTCTATTGAGTGAGCTCAATCTGACCCCTCCTTTATGAGAGATAGAGACAGAGACAAAAAGATAAGGTGACTGCTCCGTTCTGGCATATGTCTGCTGGGATTGAATTCTGGACACTGTGCGTGCAAGGCCTGTGTGCTTCCACATTCAGCAGCATCCCAGGAATGCTAGTATGTCTGGTTTTGCTTCTGAGGGAATTAGAATAGGGAGTTCCATTCCCATCATATGCTCAGAAGGCATTTCAGCCACCCAGATCTGAGGCTTTGGGAAAGGGAGCTGCCCAGCCCAGCCCAGAGTCCCAGTCCCTGTGCCCATTGGCAGTCCTGGGCTCCCAGGATGTAGGGGAGGGGTGCAACAGTAAGGCCAGTCTTTGTGAGGGACCTGTCAGTCACTTCTGTCACAAGAGCCAGCCCATACTGGAGGTGGGAGAACCCCCAGCCCCTCCTCACACACACACATACACTTCATCAAATGAAGTGATCAATGAAAGTGAGAAGCACCCCCACACCCCCTACTCACCTCTCCACCCAGCTCTTGTAGCTGGGGATGTCCTTGGCATAGAGCAGCTTGTTGGAGGGTGAGTCCTTGCCCAGTCGGTGCTCCGATGTGGAGCAGGAATCCATGAAGGTCTGCGCCACCACTGACAGGCAGGCGTCCGTGATGCTGCTCTTGTGGATATCGAACACAAACTGGGGATTCTTGATCATGTTGACCCAAAACCGCAAGGGCAGGCTGTGAGGAAGATTAGAAAGAGGCAGGAATTTCAGCCACTGAATTGCAGATGCTACTATGATGCCATTCTGACTTCCCTGGGCTGAGGACCTCACCAAGGTATCCTGGAACCTCATTCCTCTGGAGCCCTGTCCCACTAGGGAAAGATAGAAACAGGCTGGGAGTATGGATTAACCTGTCAACACTCATGTCCAGTGGAGAGGCAATTACAGAAGCCAGACCTCCCACCTTCTCCATAAAGAATTTTGATCCATACTCCCAGAGGGATAAAAAATAGGGGAGCTTCCGATGGAGGGGCTGGGGTATGGAACTCTGGTGGTGGGAACTGTGTAGAACTGTACCCTGGTTATTTTATAATCTTGTTAATCATTATTAAATAATTAATAGACAATAAAAAAAGAAAGAAAGGCAGGAGGTCAGGGGAGGAGGGTGGGGACTGGTGGCCTGGCAGCCTAATGCTCAGTACAGAAAGTTTTCTGGAGAAAAGAGAGAAGGATGAAAAATAGTTGTTATTTCTTTGTATTTAAAGTCTTATTTCTTTGGTGAGGGGGGAGAGGAAGAGAGAGAATGCCAAAACATCACTCTGGCATATGCAATGCTGGGGATAGAACTTGGGACCTCGTGTTGGCAGCTCAGGCATTCTGTGTGCTGCACCACCGAACAGATCATGGAAACTGATCATTCTTGGAGTCTCCTTGGGTTGAGAGAGAGCTTGCTGGGAAAGGTGTGTTCCTTACCATGCGTAGGCCCAGGTGTGAGCCCTGAAGTCACACAGGGGAGTCACAGAACCACAAGAAACTCTGGTGTTCTGCTCAAGCTGTCCCTTTGATTCTCTCTCCCTCTGCTCATCTCTCCCTCTCTCTAGCTGTCAGAATTAAAAAGGTGACCTGGGAGTGGTGAAATCGCATACATATGAATGCCCCAACTCTGCAGAAGGAGGAGGAAAAGGAGAAGGAACAGGAGGAGGAGATGGAAGAAGAGGAGGAGGGGGAAGAGGAGGAGGATGAGCAAGAGGAAGAGGAGATGACTTTGACAGTCTTTCTAATGCTATCAATGAAAATACCAGAAAACCGTGGACCCCCAAGATTACACAGGCTGTCCAGAAACAAAATGCTTCTAGGACCCTGGAGGAGTCAGGACTGGTGCCCAGTTCAGGCTTGCCATCCTCCCTTAGCACAAGGCTTTGGGCACCATGAGCTGTTCAAGACCATGCAGGGTCTGACCTGGATGCTGGATGACCAGACATTTGGAAGACTTGCCCAGGCTTGCACCTGCCTCCCTGCCTTCCATTGTGTCCCTTCCTGCCTGGCACAACACAATGAGGGCACCAGGGCTGAGCAGTGGCAGAGCAGCCCCTGCATGTCTCATCTCCAAGCTGACATGTTTCAGATCCCACAAGCATAGTTCTTTATCTGCCCCATCCTGTTCTTTATTTCCCCTCCCTCTTTCCCCCAGTGAGCACGTACTGCATAGTAGCTACCATGCTAGTGAGGGTCAGCATGATTAGGGCACCCCTGTCTCCTAAGTAGCACATATCTTGGGGGATCACAGAAGACATGCATGCATCCCAGTATAAGCTCTGAGAGCCACGCTGCTAGAATGGACAGATGTACAGGGCACGACCTCAACCAAAGGAAGCTGTCATCAAGTCTATTCAGACTCCATACAGAGGTCACACTTTCTATGGGTTAGTCAATGTTTCCTTTTTATTTTAAATAAAAAATTAAAGAGAGAGGGAGGGAGGAAGTGAAGGGGGAGGGAAAGAGGGAGAGAGGGAGAGAGGGAGAGAGGAAGAGAGGGAGAGAAGGAGAGAGGGAGAGGGAGAGAGGGAGAGAGGGAGAGAGGGAGAGAGGGAGAGGAAGAGAGAGAGAGTAGGAGAGAGGGAGAGGAAGAGAGAGAGAGAGAGAGAGAGAGAGAGAGAGAGAGAGAGAGAGAAACCATGGTACTATTCAGCTCTAGCTTATGGTGGTGCTGAGGACTGAACCTGAGACTTCGGAGTCCCAGGCATAAAAGTCATTTTGTGGGAGTCAGGCGTAGTGCAGTGGGTTAAGCACATGTGGTACAAAGTGCAAGGACTGGTATAAGGATGCTGGTTCGAGCCCCCAGCTTCCCACCTGCAGGGGAGTCGCTTCACAAGCTGTGAAGCAGGTCTGCAGGTGTCTGTCTTTCTCTCCCCCTCTCTGTCTCCCCTCCTTTCTTCATTTCTCTCTGTCCTATCCCAACAACAACAACAACAAAAAGTCATGTTGCATAACCATTGTGCTATGCCTTTGGCCCCTGCTAGATTGAGTTTTAAAGAAGCTAAGCATCTAATCTGAATGAGGCCCAGGGAAAAGGGGGGGCATAGGGAGGGGACTCATCTCAATTAAGACAAAGAAAGGTGTGTGATTCATTTTTCAGCCTACTAACTCCACTCAGGGAATGCTCCTAGAGTACAGAACACAACAGGACCCAAGCCTGGGCAATGTCACCAAAGGATACAAAACACACACACACACACACACACACACACACACACACACACACACACACACACACACACACACACACACACAGAGTCAGTCCCACAGGGATACTTGGGAGATGCCTACAAAGCTCCCATGCAGGTGATTGGATGTGGGAGGGGCCCAGGGTTCCTGGAAGCCACCCACATAGACATAGGGAAGAACATGCCAACTCCACACAGACCCCTACCTCCAACTCATAGTTGCCTCAACCAGGAAATAGATCTTTTCTTTCTCATGGAGGAAATAATGAAAAAGCACCAAAGGAAACTGCTTCTACAAGGACCTGCTGTGCTCTGCTCTCTCTGGTGGCCTCTGCCCAGCCCACTGAGACACGGTGAAAAGCCCAGTCCCTCCAATCAACAATAACTCATCATCCTCCCTCCACCACCATCTCTCCGCCTCTTCTCATTCACCCTAGTGTTTTATTGATGTTTGGACTGCTGCTCTCATGGTGGGTAATAGTTACAATGTTTGTGTGTGCTTACTTAGCCTCTTAGAACCTTGAGTGAAAGTCTTTGAATTAAATTATTTCGGTGCAGAGTGAACTATTTCTCTGCTTGCTGCAGCTCCCAGCCGTCAGGCCGTACAGACAACAAATGCTATAAATACAGTGAGGACTTCCCATTCAAGACTGTTAGTCAAGCAACAAGTATTTATTAAGTAGCTAGAGTGTGCAGGTGCAGGACTAGGGAAGGAAGCTCAGAGATCTGGGAAGGCTAAGAAGCATTTTGTTTCATTTTGGGAAATCCAGAACAGGAATGAAAGGGACAGCAAAAGGGAGCTGTGACAATCAGGGTGCCTACAGCTGCCCCAGGGGGAGATCAGGGCAGCTGGGTCAAAATCTTGGATAAAGGACTCCAGCTGCTCTAGTCCACAGCTAGTTGGTTCTGGAAGTGCCATCCAGATGATGAAGTCCGGACACCCAGATTTTCTGCCCATGTGTGTTTCCTACCCCTCTTCCTTTTGCTAGTTGAGCTGACAAATGCATCAAACAGGGAAACCACTGTACCACCATGAGGAGTCTCATGCCTAATGAAATATTAGCATATTATTAACATCAGTGGTGGCACTAATCTGTGGTTGATTGCAGCCACTCAGGCTAAATGAGCAGGAGGTTAATTTAAAAGAGTAAAAGTTGTGCTTGCGTGTGTGCGCACGTGTGTGTGTGTGTGTGTGTGTGTGTGTGTGTCTGTATTAGGAAAGGAAGTGTTGAAATTTTGGTCAGGAATAAAGAAACAGTCATTTCAACTAACTCAATCAAACATCAGTTGAATCAATCAGTGGACTTTTAAACCATTTCAGAGGTAGATCAAGCCCAACTCAATGTGCAGATATCATTTCTAAGCTCATTACTGCTTCCTTGCCTGGGTAGCAATGACCAGGTTCAGAAAGCATCTTTTTGACACAGGAGACCTTGAAGGAGGACATAGGATAGCACTGTCCACTCCTGGCTTTCCTCCATTAAAACTGGTCATCTTTCCCATGCACCTCTCTGTCAGGAAATGATGATGTGGAGGGAGGCTCTGCTTTATCCCGAGGACAATATGGTGGCCGTGGAAGTAAGCTTATATCAGTGGGAAGGTTTGGGCTGAAGACAAGTGGCTTAGATACCTTTTCTTCTGGTTTACGTATATTGAGTGACAAGAATGCAGATGCATATTTTGATAATACTGATTCTCTACATCTGGTACGAGAAAAGGTCTAGGCAGGGTCATTCCTGCATCCCCAAGAAAGCTGACACTCAAACGGATGGAAACTAGTAAGACTGGCAAAGTCAGTTAGATAGGCAGGCTATAGGCCCCTCACACAGCTCTGCAGAGTCATGATAAAAAGATGGAAAGAGGGGATGAATGGTGACTCCGCTTGTATAATGTTCATATTATTATGAGCAAGGACTTGGATTCAAGTCCCTAGTCTCCATCTGCAGGGGCTAGCTTCACAAGCAGTAGGAGAAGTACTACAGATCTCTCTCTCTCTCTCTCTCTCTCTCTCTCTCTCCCCTCCTTCTATCAAAATGAAATGGTGTGAATGATGGTGGAGTCATGCAGGAACCCAGTCTCAGTAATAATCCTGGTAGAAAAATTAAAAGGAAAAAGGAAAGAAATGGGAAGAATCAGGGGCCAGGCAGTGGCACATCTGGTTGAGCACACATGCTGTTGTGCACAAAAAGACCCGGGTTCTAGCCTCCTAGCCCCCACCTGCAGGGGGAGGCTGCACAAGTTGAGAATCAGTGCTGCAAGGTTCTTTATTTCCCCCCTCCCTCTCTAGCTCCCTTTCACTCTCAGTTTCTCTCTGTGTCTATCCAAACAAACAAACAAACCTTTTAAAAATAAATGGAAAGCATTAAATTCCACCTCACCCAGAGGCTGGTGTTTGGACAAAACTGATCTGAAAGGCTGGCAGAACTCCACATTGGAAGAGCTTCTAGCTAAGAACTTTTTAAAAATTTAAGTTGCACTGAGCTTTATTAGTTGCAAGAGGGTAAAGGAGAGAAGGGTATGAGTGGTCCCAGCTGTGGAAGCATCTCCCAGAGACAAGGTTGTGACTCCAAAAAGCCTAGCTAAGAATTAATGTGGGAGCCAAGCTTACTCTTAAAGTCTAGGGTCCAAATTTCTGCTTCTGCAGGTTTTTTCCCCCCTACTTCAGGAGAGAGTGGAGCTGGGCCAGGTGGTAGTGCACCCAGTTGAGGACACATGTTACAATGTGCAAGGACCCAAGATCAAGTCCCCAGTCCCCTCCTGCAGGGAGAAATTTTCACAAGTGGTGAAGCAGTGCTACAGACGTCTCTCTGTCTCTCTTCCTTCTATCTCACACTTCCTATTGATATCTGGCTGTCTCTATCCAATAAATAAATAAAGACTAAAAACATAAAGGAGATGAAGCAGCAGGGATAACTCTGTTATCACACATCAGCACCATAGGTGCTGGCATTCCACCTTCAGCTGAGCTTGGGTTGGGGGCTCAGAGCTGGTGTCATTGTGACTAGTCGTGTCATGGTGTCATGGCAGCCCTAGGTATCAGCTGGTAGCTGGTCCATGGGCTTGTTCTGGCTTGGGAGAATTATCTGAAAAATAATGGCCTGGACTAGGAACAGCTTAAAAACTAGTAAGGTGATTCAGAAAATGATGGGTCTAAATATCAGCTCTCTTAGTTGGGACAGAATCCTCACGTAGGGGCCATCTTGACCCTGCATCTTCATTAATATTTATTGAGTCCTGGCTTTGTGGAAGGCTTCATAGTGCAGAATACTGATGCCTAACCTTGCATGTGTTGACCTGAAGCAGACAGCGTACACAGACAAAGTCAGAGGAGGATACATGCTTAAGGAGAGGGAAATAATAGCCAAGACATTAATGATGTCAGTCAGGACCTACTTCCATGGCCCCAAAGACACACAAAACGATTACACGGAAGTCTTATTCCCACAGAGGAGTTCACGGAAATTCAAGAAACAGGGAGCCAGGCGATAGTGCACTAGGTTAAGCATCATAGTACAAGGTGCAAGGACCCATGCAAGGATCCTGGTCTGAGTCCTGGGCTCCCCAACTGTAGGCGGGTTTGCTTCACAAGTGGTGAAGCAGGTCTACCAGTGTCAATCTTTCTCTCCCTCTCTCTATTTACCCCTCTTCTTTCATTTTCTCTCTGTCCTATCCAATAAATAAAATGGAAAAAAAATGGCTGCCAAGAGTAGTGGATTCGTAGAGCTGGCACCAAGCCCCAGCAATAACCCTGGAAGTGAAAAAAAAAAAATCAAAAGATAAGATTATTGTTTCTTTTTTAAGGTAGTTTTTTTTTTTTTTTTTTTTTTTTTTTTTTTTTACCAGAACACTGTTCAGTTCTGGCTTATGCTGGTGTGGGGGATTGAATCTGGGATGCTGGAGCCTCAGGCATGAGAGCCTCTTTGCACAACCATTATGCTATCTACCCTCTGCCCAGTTTTTTTTTTTTTAACATTTTATTTATTGGATAGATATAGAAATCTAGAGGAAGGAGGAGATAGAGAGGGAGAGACACCTGCAGCTCTGCTTCACCACTTGGGAAACTTCCTTCTGCAAGTGGGAAGATCACTGTTTCTTGAATACAACAGAAATTCTCCTTGTCATCCCAGCTGACCCCTACATGTGAACTTGAGGGCCAGAACTACTCAAGAATGGTTTAGACAGGAACTTAGGGGGTCATGTAAATAGCATAATGGCCCTGCAAAAGACATTCATCTTTGAGGTTCAGTCCCTGGCACCACCATACACCATAAGCCAGAGCTGAGCTGTGTTCTTCTATAAAAAAGGGGGATGTTGGGGGAAATTAAAGGCTTTTTTCAAGTTATTTTCTAGCATATTTGCTCTGATAACAGAACCACATTCAAGCAGATTTACCCATTTACAACAATCTCTACCACCAGCCCCAAGATCAAGAAGGCACATTTGACACCTCCCTCATGTCTCCATGTCTGCCGACCTTGCAATCAAATGTCTTATTTTCTCAAATGCCCTCTTCTGTCATACTGAATTTTTTTAAAAATCAACTTATTTTTTTATTGCCTTCAGGGTTATTGCTGGGTCTTGGTGCCTGTATGACAAATCTACCACTCCTGGTAGCATTTTTTCCTGCTTTTGAAAAAACAAACTAGTAAGAAATTGAGAGGGGAGGGGAAGATAGAGAGAGAGAGAGAGAGAGAGAGAGAGAGAGAGAGAATACCTGCATCCCTGCTTCACTGCTCATGGAGCTTTTTCCCTGCAGGGAGGACTAGGGATTTGAGTCTAGGTCCTTATGTACAGCAATGTCTGAGCTCCACCAGAAGTGCCACTATCTGTCTACCCTCCCCCCCACACACACACATAAACTCTTATGCATGTCCATCCATTGGTCAGTTAATTTTTGCTCAGTGACAGGCAGACATGTCTCAAAGCTCTGAAGAAGAACCATCACCAGGTTCTGCCCTCTGCAGCCAGGCCCACTGCCTAAATGCATTTTCTATCTTTGTATTTTTCTTTCTAGTCTGACCACAACCAGTGTTTGTCAGCCCACTGCTGGGAGGCTGTGCCTGACCATTTCAGGGGCTGGCTGGCACAATGTTAGGCACATGGTAGTACCCGGATGTGTGCATCAGCTGACAGTGGCATCTGGCATGTGATCACTTATTCATGTCTCTGGTTTCAAGCTTGCTTGTCAAATTATGGAGAGGTGAGATGGCTGGGAGGACTTGACAAAGTGAAGTGAGCCTACAAGAGGAGTCTAGGTGTGCCCAAGTGAGCTACATCCAGATGATGAAGGTGGTCAGATGTTGCTGAGGACTTATTCTGATGCAGTCTCTGCCCCCAGGTTTTTCTATGCCCCGCTAAATCCTAGAGTGCCCCCTTTCAACCAATCCTGGCCCTACACATCACCCCTGGTTGTCGCCCAATAAAAAGCCCCCTCACCCCTCCCCTCTCTCTCTCTGGGCTCTCGGCTCTCCCTCTCTGAGGTCTCGCTCCCTGCTCTCCCCCCGTGGTCGGCCATTGCTGGCTGGCTCCACGTGGTCTGAACCAAACCTCCCCCCCCCATCCTATAATCAAGATCTGTGTACCCCTTTGCTCTGGACGTCCGCTCTCTTCTCCGCGGTGCAGCCCGACACCAGACCACCTCAACAACATCTGGCGCCCAACGTGGGGCACGAACCCACGACCCTGAGATTAAGAGTCTCATGCTCTACCGACTGAGCTAGCCGGGCGTGGTGTGGGTACGGAACAACAGTCAGGGCCCCTGGGGAGCAGAGGTGGCCCTTCCTAGTGTGTCCCCTGTCCCCCACTCACCAGTTGCTCTTCCAGGTGTGACGCACATGCGGGTCATGGATGCCGTGTTTGTCAGCCTGCTCATCCAGGAAGTCAAACATGTACTTGATGGCTAGGGGCAGGGCGGAGCCTCGGTGCGCCGTGCTGAAGATGGTTTCAAACAGGTCATCCACGAACTTCTGCAGCGTGCCCTGGTGATGCGGGGTGAGTTCAGACATAGTCCCTCAGACACTTAAGAGTGGGTTTAGAGTCTGCCAGGCTCACTAAGCAGCAGAAGGGGAAGTGGGGGGAGAGCAGGGCTTGGCCAGCCGGTTGGGGTGATCTCAGGTAATGCATATATTCAACCTTTCCCTCCCTTCTTGCCTGCCTCTCTCAGAGTGACATCTCCTCTGTATGTGGCAAAGAGATCTCATACTGATGACTGGCCCCACGTGAGCCTTCCTCTGCCAACTGCACACACTGCAGTTTCACACCCTTTGGCGGTGTTATTTTAGCACTTTTTCCCAAATGCTAATGAACAACTCAGCTTGCTGGGTCCGAGCAGACAAACACAATCTGCTGGATGTGCTGGGACATTAGTCACACTGCTAATGAATGATTACTGGTGCAGCTCTGCAGGGAGCCAAAACAGGGAGCCAGGGAGGCAGCCTGGGGAGGCCAAGGCACTGCAGACACATGAGCTGCCCACAAATAGAACCAGTCAGCACCCCAGAAGTCATGGAGGAAGACCCAGTCTCCATCAGAAGGCATGGTGTATGACACCCGAGGGGAGGAAGCCATCTCTCATTAGGCCCTGCATCAGAACATGACCCGACAGACCTGCTGCTCTCTTTATATTTAAGAAAGAGAACAGAGGACAAAGGGGGACAAAACTTCAGACTGTATACCGACGACGTTTGCCTTGGAGACTGGGGTTGCGAAAGAGTCTGAGTGTGGGGACTGATTTGCAGTGTCTGTCATCTGTGGTTAATAGAAAGCACAACCACACACGTTAGGAGTTCTTCCTGCCCAGGCATCTCAGAGGGTTAGGGAAGCCCCTTTCCACCTGTGCCCCGCATCACACCCAATAAATACCTTCGTGGCGAGGAGTCTGGTCAGGTAGATTTCGGACACCATCTTGCTCCCCCGATCACCCTCTTTCTGGTCCCCATGCTCATGATTCTTCACCAGGTGCCACAGCTTCACCCCACTCTCCAGGTCAGGGGTGATCATGGGTGTGCGTGAGCGGAGGCTGTCAGGGCTGCCCGTGTACCGGATCATGTTCTCTGCCGATGTAACGAGCCACATGTGTGGCATGACAACGCCACATACCGCACATGCCCCGCAGCCCAGCCCAGGCAGCCTGCCATCAGATCCTTCCCATCTATGCCTCATGCTGTCATCCTGCCTTGGTTGAGTCCAGTGCTGTTCCTAGTCCTTCCAGGAATCTCCATGACTATTCTATCTCCCCTTCCTTCCCCTTCCTGCCTCTTTCCAAGCCTTCACTTTTCATTTTTTTTGTTTATTTATTTATTTTCACCAGGGTTATCACTGGGACTCCATGTTAGCACTATGAATCTGCTGCTCCTTGTGGCGATTCCCAATACCCCCTCCCTGTCTTTTTATTTTCCTATTTTATTTGACTGAACAAAGAAAAACTGAGGGGGGGGGAGAGAGAGTGAGAGAGAGAGAGATGGGTTCAAGCCCCCCCCCCCCAGTCACTACCTGCAGGGGGAAGCTTCATGAGAGGTGTACTAGTATTTTAGGGGGGGTCTCTTCCTCTTCTTCTTTACCTCCTACTTCTCTCTCAAGTTCTCTTCATTTACTTCCAAAATAAATAAATCAATATGTGAAATAGTTTAACTAAAGAGAGGGAGGGAGAGAGTAAGATAGACACCTGTAGACTTGCTATACCACTCATGAAGCAGAACGAGTCCCTGGCATAGTCATTTCACTGTTTCCGATAGCTGTCTGGAAGTCTTTTCAGTCACTGCCATGTCTATAGGAAGACTGTGAGTGGGCAAAATAGCTCACTTGGACAGTGTCCTACAGGTGTCCCTCTTCCTTTCTATTTCCTTCTTCCCTTTCAGTCTCTGTCTAATCCAAGAAAGGAAAGAAGAAAGAATGAGTGTGTGTGTGTGTGAGAGAGAGAGAGAGAGCAGAATAGAGGAAGGAAGGAATGCAAGAAGGAAGGAAGGAAAGAAGGAAGGAAGGGAAAAGCAATAAAAGGAAAAAGAAAAAAGGGAAGTAAAAAAAGGCTGCTGAGAGTAGTGGGTTCAGTGTGAAGACACTGGACCCCAGAAAGAACCCTGGCAGAAACTGAAAGGAATGAAAAAAAAAGAAAGAAAGTGAAAATAAATAATAAAAAATAACTTAATAAGCTAGGGACTGGCCCCTCCCCTCATGCACTTCAAATCGGTGTGACCTTTATATGTTGTTTAGCATCTGAGTTATAATTTGCTAATTTGCATAATAAGGGGAAATAATAATTATTGAATTCATAAGATGGCTGTGAGAATTATGGGGAATAATGGCTCTGACAAGTCTGTCTTCCAGCCTGTGAGGTGCCCCTGAAGGTTAGATTTTCTCCTTGTTCTCAGGACCAAAGTCCTGCTCCTGAACCAGAGGTCTTCTCCCCTGAACTTCTCTCCTCTCTGATGGCAGGTAACCCTACACACATATCCTCCCCTTCCAGGGGGTCTGCTGTCTGCCAGCCATGCTCCCATAATAGCATTACTGTTCCCACTTCCCCTCCCGGGCCATCCCATGCACTCACCATATTTACTGGCTGAGGTCCTGGACACTGTGGAATTGTTCACTACATTGTAGGCTGTCACTTGCTTCGACACCAAAGCCACCACAGAACCATCCGGCACCTGCAGGAAAAGGTACAGAAACTCTGCCACTCGAGAACACGGACAAGTCACGATGAGGCTGACTCATGGGGGGCAATCAATAATATGTCACCTCACAGCGATGAGAATAGCACACCTGGTAGAGCACTCACACTACTGAGAGTGAGAACACAGGTTCAAGACCCCGGCCCCTAGCTTTGGGGGGGGCACGGGGGAAGAAGCTTCATAAGCATTTGAGTAGTGCTGCAGATGTCTCTCTTTCTTGCTCTTTCCTCTGTCTCTATCAAAAGAAAGATAAGGGAAAAATGGCCACTGGGAACAGTACATTTGTCATGCAGGCATAAAGCCCCAGTGGAAAAAAAATATACAGAGAGAAAATTATTTTTATTTTATGTGAAATAATAAATTACCTGCTGGTAATAAAAAAAAGTAGAGAGAAAGTTGGAGAGATAGCCTAATGGTTATGCAAAAAGACTTTCATGCCTGAAGACTTGAGGTTTTAGGTTCAATCCCCAGCTGAGCAGTGCTCGGGTCTCTCTTTCTTTCCCTATCTTTCTCTCTGAACTTCCTTTCAGCAAAATAAAAAGATATTAATATATATGTCTAGAATTAGAAAATAATAGTGGCCTATATTAGGGCCGGGTGATGACACAGCCAGCAGAGAGTACATATTATCATACTCAAGGACCCAGGCTCAAGCTCCAAGACTACCTGAAAGAGGAAAGCTTCATAAACAGTGGAGAGTACTTAAGGTGTCTCTGTTCTCTCTTTCTCTCTCTCTATGTCTGTCTTTCTCTGTCTCTGTCTCTCTCTCTCTCTCTCACTCTGTGTGTGTGTGTCTGTCACCTCAATCAAAGAAGAATAGCAAAAAGAAGGAAGGAAAGAAGAAAGGAAGGAAAGAAGGAAGGAAGGAAGGAAGGGAGAGAGGGAGGGAGGGAGGCAAAAGGAAACAGTGGTCATCAGGACTGATGGTGTGAGGCAATCCTCAGCAATAACACTGGTGGGGGGAAAAACTATATCAAAACGATTAGGCACAACAAGTGCTGTGTAGAAGGTGTGGGATTAACAGTCACCCCTGAACACTGTGGGTGGAAATTTACATAGGTCTAGCCCCTATGGAAAATAGTATAAAGGTGTTCAAAATACTAAAAGTGGATCTAACATACAATCCTGCAATTCCACTCCAAAGTATCTGCAAAATACAAAAAGCTGTGAAGTCGAAAAGACAGATGCACACCTGTGTTCACTGGGATGCTACTGATAATAACCATGATAATGAAAACAACCAAGTGCCCAAGGACACGTGAGTGGATAAGGAAGTCCTGTTGTATACACACGCCATAAAACACGACTACTGCTCTGCTGTCAGGAAATATGCACCTGCTTCCTGCCACAGCAGAACTGTGCTAAGAGAATTAAGTCAGAAAGAGAAAGACAAAGGTCAGATGATCTAACTATAAAGAACCAGAGCAAGGTAACTGACAAAGTCAAGCACAGCCAAACCCTTAGACTCTGGTGGAAGAACCAAGGCCACCAAACGGGGATTAAGGACTGGAGGGGTATGGGCACTTTGGTGGTGGGTATGGTGTGGTAACTTCTACTGCCAACAACTATGAAATATGTGCAGTCTGATAAACCAGAAGCTTCTTATTTAAAATGAAAAGGATGATTGTGCCTTCACTGAGAACCAGGAGAATTGGAAGGCTGTTGACTCTCCTACAGATTAAGATAGATCCAAACATGGAATACTATTCTCATGTCACTCACTCTTGGAAGGCCTCTGACAAGTGGTCCTTACTAGTACCTTCTAGCCTGATGGTTCCCTGGACACCACCCAGTCTTTTTTTTTTTCTAATTTTTTTATCATCTTTATTTATTAGACAGAGATGGCCAGAAATCTAGAGGGAAGGGAGTGATAGAGAGGAAGAGAGACAGAGAGACATATGCAGCCCTGCTTCATCACTCACAAATCTTTTCCCCTGCAGGTGGGGAAAGGAGGCTCGAACCTGGGTCTTGCACACTGTAACATGTGTGCTCAACCAGGTGCACCACCACCTGGCCCTGACAGCACCCAGTCTTAAGAGTCTTTTCTTGGGATCTCTGACCACAGTTCCTGGGAACTCTGCCTACAGGAAGCCCAGTCATCAGCATCCTTTCTCCAAACAGGGCAGGCTTTCCTGGCAGGGGGACATCAGTTTTCCCTGGGGCACTAAGAGACCATGATGTGTCCAGCCTCCCCGGAGTGGAGACTCTCTTATTCAGGACTCAGATGTCCAGGGAAGCTAGCTGCCCTCTCAGAAGCCCCTCCCCTCTTCCACGTGAGCCTCACCTGGTAATGAGCCAAGGTGTTGAGTCTCTTCCAGTCATTCTCAATCTTGGTGGTGATGTCTTCATCCTGCAGTATCATCCTGGCCCCACTTCCTTGTCGCCACTCTGTGGAGAGATCAGTGGAGCTCAGAGGGTTTCCTGAGACCCATTTCTTGGGGATCCTGAGCCCCATTGTATGGACTTCTGCACATATCATCTGTAAGGTACATCCAGAAACAGATGAGTGACAGCAGATGCTCCGGGAGGAGGAGAGAAAGTGGGGAGTGAGAGAAAGAAAAAGGCAGGAGCTCTCTGTGCAGAGGGTCCTGATTCCATGTCTCATTCCTACAAACTATGGGACCTGCCCTTCGCTGCCCCCTGTTCTCTATGAGCAACCATACCCGCAAGAAGCAGATGCTTAGTTAGTGGTGGCTGAATGAATGACTGGGGGGCAGGTGAGGTCATCTCAGCTACACACATACCCATATGCTTGACTGAAAGATCTCGAAGCCAACAAGAAAGAGACTGCAGCAGGCTCAGTCTCTTGGCATCCTGTTCCTGTTCCAGGAACCCCAGAACTGGCAAGTGGGCCACCCCTGGCAGAAAGGCTTGGGGGAAAGTGCCTGCAGAGACCACCATCCAAACTCAGCTTCCAGTCTCAGACCTGCCCTGTCCTCTCAAATTACATATGGACAATCACCTTTTGACTACCTGTCTAATACCTGGTTGCCAGGTCCTTCAGGTATATACTTACAGCCCTACTTCTCCCGGGCGTGTTCCTACAACACTCAAGCTGGAAAATGGCTTCCACATGGGGACAGAGGCTGCTGCTTCTCATGAGCTGCCCCCCTCCCCACGTCAACCCTGCCTCACATGGTGTGAAGCACGTGCAGGAGAAGTGCACATTCCAACCTCCATATGTATGTGTGTGGAGGTCACAGGAAGCATGCATAGCAGCTCTGGTGCAGGAACATGGATACATGCACAGGTCTGCACCCCCATACCAGAAGAAGAAGAGAAAAAAAAGACTGGCCTTTAAACTTTAAATGTTATGGGGGTTGGGTGGTGGCACACCTAGTTAAGAGCACATAGTACAAGCACAAGGATCTTTGCAAGGACCCAGGTTCAAGCCCCTGGCTCCCTACCTGCAGGGGGAATGCTTCACAAGCTGTAAACCAAGTCTGAAGGTGTCTAATTTCTTTCTCCCTCTCTGTGTCCTCCTCCCCTCTCAATTTCTCTGTATTACTGAACAAGAAAGAAAAAAACAGCTGCCAGGAGTGGTGGATATTGTAGTGCCAGCACTGAGCCCCAGTGACTAGAGGCAAATTTATAATAATAGTAATAATGATAATAAATATGCTACAATTTAAAGGTTATGTATGTTGCAGCCAGGCAGCCAGGTCCAGCCCTGAACTCCACAGACTCGTGACAACCCTGAGCCTTTGCAAGCAGTTTTGTGCTGGGGCAGCTGCCTGACAGGCCGGGCCTGACCTCGCTGTAGATTTTTCCCCCTGGCCCACAGAAACAATTTCCTCTCCCATCAGGGATGAATTGTGATTACACCACTTGCCGCATTTCTGGCACAGAGAACACAAATTCCTTCCTGTTTTGTGAGCTTGTCTGTAGCTCGAATAAAAGAAAAAAAAATTACAGATCCTACTGGCCTTTGGAGAAGTTGAGATGCCTCTAGGGTCCAAATGCCTTTTTCGAAATTAATGAAGTGAATTAGGGTGACAGACCCCGACATCAGCACCAGGGTCACTGATTATAGTGCTAAATGAGGTCATCGGAGTACAGCGATGTGGAAGACAGACCCTGCCTTTTGGGGGACCAGTAGTGGTGGGCTGGTGTGCCCAGCTGCAGCCACACTGTAATTCTGGTAGCAGCCGCCTCCTCTCCACCTCAACCTTCGATTTCTCTGACTCTCAGGTGTCCAGTGGCAGATCCCCTTGGCCCCCAAGGGGGATCTGCCCTTTTACATAGTCACTTGTGCAGATCGGGCCTTCATGCCTGCTTCCTGGCGGAGCTTTTTAGACAAGGATGATATAAACTGGAGGTGGACTGGGGTGGGGAGAGCACTTAGCTCTAGCTTTGCTTTTAGACCATTTCAGACTGTTATTCTTTTTTTCTTTTAAGTGATTTAATATTGATTTACAAAATTACATATTGTGGTCCAGGAGGTGGCACAGGTGATAAAGCTTTGGACTCTCAAGCATGAGGTCCCAAGTTTGATCCCCAGCAGCATATGTGCCAGAGTGATGTCTGGTTCTTTCTCTCTCCTTCTATATTTCTCATAAATATATAAAATCTTTAAAAAAAATTCCATGTGAACAGGGTTATAAATTCACTCCATTCTCACCACTAGGGTCTGAATCTTCAGTCTCCCCACTAAGCCACCACAGTTCCCTCGAAGTTGTAGACATGGACCAACGATCATCTCTACAACTATCTGTCTACATTTATACATAGTTGCCTTTTTTTTTTTTCTTATCCAATCCTCTCCTCCAAGCTACTCATGACAACATCACCACCTCCATATGTCCCTCTCCTTTTCCTTCTTTCTCTCTGGGTGCTGATGGAGCTGGAGTTCAGAGCCCTCTTATCTTCATGCTATCACTTCTCCCTCACTGGGCATATGGATCAAGGTTGTTTGGGGGGAGCAGAAGGTAGGAGTTCTGACTTCTGTAAGCCTGTTATTTTTGTGATCTTTTATGCAAGAAAAACAGTGTTACATGTGGGGCCTGGGTGATGGTGCAATTGGCTGAGCTCACATGTTACATGAACAAAGACTGGCCTTCAAGCCCTGGGCCCCACCTGCAGGGGGGAGCTTCGCAAGCAGTGAAACAGTACTGGAGGTATTTCTCTTTCTCTCTCTCTCCCTACCACCCTCAAATTCTCTCTGTTTTATCAGATAAAAGAAAAAGTAAAAAAAGAATAACACAATCCCTAAGAAAGAATAGAAGATTCACAAAACAGGCACTGAGCCCCAGTGATAACCCTGGTGGCAATAAAAAGGAAGGAAGGAAGGAAGGAAGGAAGGAAGGAAGGAAGGAAGGAAGGAAGGAAAGAAGGAAGGAAGGAATGGAAAAAGTGTTACATGCTCTGTTCCCCTGAAAGATCCAGAAAGGTAAATGGGCCAATTCTCTATTCTCTTCCCCAACGTCCTGGTGATAAAAGCTTAGCATGATGGAGGCTAGTAGGGGCAGCCCCTGACCTTCAGGACTACAGGGAAGTGGTCAGGCTTCCCCGCCCCAGCCCTTCCAGCCAGGGAGGCAAAGAAGGCTCAGCTCTGTGCTCCTGACAAGGTCTGATATCCCTGCTCTTCCCCTTTGGGCTCTTTCTGTGTAGCTATAGAGCTAACTGCACCCCCATGTCCTGTGGCCCACTGTCCTGCCTTCTGTGGATCTGCCTGTTAGGCCAGCCATAGCTTCTCCTGTCTCCACACTCAGCAACTTGGTTTATGGCAGAGGCTAGAATTCAGAAGCTAGTCTTGAGCATGGAACACAAAGGAGCTAATATCCCTCTGGCATATGCTGGGACATGGAGGAGTTAACAAGGCAGGTGCTGGGTGCTGGACCAAGCAAGGTGACCCTGACATCTGCATGCAGTGCCCCAAGTGGACATCCAGCTCAGACCTCTGCTGCAGCCTCATTCCCTGCTCCAGGCTCAGAGCACAAAGGACAGACACATTCCCAGCCTGATCTGTTACATGTCCACCTTCCAGGGAAAGAGAAAGGTTAAAGGAGAAAAAAAATTAAAAAGATGGAAAAAACTCCATTATCTTTATCTGCCTTTCACATCGGGTGCAGCATAAAATGCAAACTGGAGACAGTTGCTGTGAACTCTTTATATTTCACTTGGGAGATAGTGTATCCTTTATTGCATAGAGGAATTGCTTATTTGAAACACACACACACACACACACACACACACACACACACACACACGGGTTTTTTTTTTTTCAGTACAACTTGAACTGGCAAGAGGGAGAAGATAGCTGAGTTCTTTCTAGCTACTGAGCATTTAAGTCCTATCTCAGACTCTCTGGAGGTGAAGGTCTACCTAGGAGACCACTTCATAGTAGGAAGGACCTGTTTGCTCTCTTCATTGCTCTGCTGTGTGACCAGGGTTCTGGTGCTATGCCTCTCTGGGCTGCAGAGTCTCTCCCTGTGGTAGATCAGAAGCAAGCTGATATTTTCCTCTGGGAAGTGAAGGGAGGGAGGTTATGAGTCCAAAGTGGCTCAGGAAGAAAAGTGGAAAAGTGGGCTGACTTTGGCAACACTGTGAAGTCTAAGAAACTCTTCCTGAAGCTAGAAATGAACCTACCCTATGACCCTGCAATTCCTCTCCTGGGGATATATCTTAAGGAAGCAAACACCAAGATCCATCCAAAAATATCTGTGTACACCTATGTTCGTAGTAGCACGATTTGTAATAGCCAAAACCTGGAAGCAACTGAGGTGTCCAATAACAGATGAGTGGCTAAGAAAATTATTGTATATATACATAATGGAATACTACTCAATGAGTAAAAAGGATGAATTCACTATCTTCACCTCATCTTGGACGGAGCTTGAAAGAATCATGTTAAGTGAGTTAAGTCAGAAGAAGAAGGTTGAATATGGGATGATCACACTCACAGACAGAAATTGAGGAATCGGAACGGAAGGAGGAAATACAAAGCAGAAGTTGGACTGGGTTTGGTGTATTGCACCAAAGTCAAGGACTCTGAGTGTGTGTATATGTGGGGGGGGGGTGTTCAGGTCTTGGTGCATGAAGGTCGAGGAGGACCTAGGTGGGGGGTGAGAGTGTTTTGCAGAAAACTGAAAAATGTTACACATGTACCAACAACTGTATTTACTGTTGACTATAAACCATTAATCTCCCCAATTAAAAACATACACACACACACACACACACACACACACACTCAAAAATCTCTTCCTGGCCAGAGCTGCCCTGATGTTAGTACTTCATATATATTTGCTGTGAGTTTACTGATCTTGGAGGGGATCAGTTATGCTCTATTCCTGTGGGTGAGCTGGGGGGTGGAAAGAGACATAACTTTGGCAAAGAGACTCACCTATTGCAGTGGGCGGGGCCCTTGGCACTGGGCTTTGAGAGCTCACAGACACTCATCTGGCCCAAAAATACTCCCCTCCCCCACCCACATGACTTCACTCCTTTTCTGGATAATCATTCAGTGAGCAGGTGGGACCCATGTCATTCCCTCTGGCTTCTGGGATGGTTAGTTGTATGTGTCAGCTTGCCCAGGGCATGATATTCAGTATTTAGGCAAACATTATGCTGATATTTCCTGAGGGAATTTCAGAGGAGAATTATATTCACCTGTTGGAAAAGTCATGAAGTATTTTCCTATGACAAAGTGCATCATGGTTTTCTGACAATCCAATACTGATGAGGGTGGACCCATGGAGATACATAGTTCACCTGGTTAGCGCAGAGGACTGCCCTACACATGACCCAGGTTGAAACCCAGCTACCACTATACTGCAGGAAGCCTAGGCGCTGTGCTATCTTTCCCTCTCACCTTCTGTCTCTCTGTTTCTGTCTTTTTCTTTCTACCTGAAAATAAAAGTTAACAGGGGCTAGGAGGTGGTACATTTGGTCAAGTTCTTTAATGTGTGGGAAAGCATTGTGATGGGGTAGAGGAGAAAGTTCGGTGAACTTCAGTACCCGGAGTAGTGAATCATTTCTCTCTGGGAGAGTAAGCATGCAGAGTGGAGATCCCCTACCTGAGGATGCATGGCACCGAAGAATATTGCACATATATTTCCTCAGTCCACCAACGGGAGAATGTGTTCACGCAAACACCGGGCCCCTTTTCCACTGAGGAAGGGACAGAACCCAGTGCCAATTCTGAGTCTCAGCACCTTTGGTGGCTATGTGGTCACCTGCTGTCCCCCTTCTGGAAAGCCAGAAGAGCACAATCCTACACACCTGTGCACTTAAAACACAGGAGTGTTTTCTTTTTATTTTTTTGAAAATTATTTTATATTTATTTTCCCTTTTGTTGCCCTTGTTGTTTATCATTTTTGTTATTATTGATGTTGTTGTTGTTGTTGGATAGGACAGAGAGAAATGGAGAGAGGAGGGGAAGACAGAGAGGGGGGAGAGAAAGACAGACCCCTGCAGACCTGCTTCACCAGCTGTGAAGCAACTCCCCTGTAGGTGGGGAGCCGGAGATTCGAACTGGGATCCTTATGCCGGTCCTTGTCCTTTGCGCCACCTGCGCTTACCGCCTAGCACCCACAGGAGTGCTTTCTAAACTCACCTTCCAGTGTGGAAGCTCTCTGGGCAGACTCTTCCCTGGCTCTTCTATGGCAACTACCCTTCTACTCACTGTGCACACAGGGACCCCGAGAGGCCAAGGTGGACCCCACTATGACTCCTTTGGAATGCTGCCCGCTACCTGATTACCCTAGTAAACTGTCTCTGCTCAGATAACCCCTTCTGGAGCACTGCAACTACCTGGAGGATAGGGAGCATGTGGTGGTGGGGGGGGGGGTCTTCCTTCCCAGTAACCATCTTTTCTCCCACTGTCTCTGAGAAAGACCTTCATGTCACCAATGTAGGATGCTTGTGACAGCAGAATCACTGAGGTGCAGGCTCAAATGTCCACTTGAACAGCAGGGACCAATGACCGGGGGCACATATGGACACACTCATTCATACTCTACCAAGACTCAAGTATTCTCAGTACCCACACCTTACTTCAAGTGATTTTCACATTTTTTTCCTCCTTAGGCCCAAATCAGCACATGCAGGGATACCCCCAAAGTGAAGGAATGCACTAGTTCATCTACACTCTCTCTGGTCATTTAGTTGCAGGCATGGGGTCAAACACATCTCACCACTCTCCAGCCAAGAGGAGATGGGGTCAAGAAAGCCCTGAGAGTGAGGTGAGCAGCTGATCTGTCTGGTTCCCAGTCTTTCGGCATCAGAATGGGGGAAGGTGAGGAGGCCAGGAAATGAGAGGAGAGGAAAATTCCCTGTGGATTTTAGAAAATAGCATAGATGCCCATATGCCTTTGGTGGCTTAGCTAAAACCAGCTTAGAGACCAGATGGAAGGATTAGGGGGCATCTGGAGGTCCTCCCACCCCGATGTTGCCATGAACCTTCAGACACATTAACACCTTTCTTTCCATGCCCAGGATCAACAAACAGACACATTCAGTTTCCTTCAGTACGAGGCTAATGATCAGCAACAAAGCAATAAATGTAGCCAGTATGTGCTATGGGCCCAGCTGAAGGAGTAATACGGGCCACTCGAAAGGCTTCCACATGCATCATCTCATCTTATTCTTAGGATGAGACACGTGTTACTGTCATTTCCACTTCACAGGCAAAGAAACAAAAGCATGGAAAGGTCAAGCAACTAGACTAATGTCACACAGCTAAGACTTGATGACACCAGGACTCAAACGCAGGCATGTGCTATTGATCTAGATGGAATACCCAACTGCCTCACTTCACCAAGAATGGAGTCCCCAGTTGAATTCCCTATGGTGGTATCTTATGAAACACTGCAGCAAAGCATAACTAGGTCTAAGGACCCCATGCTCTGGGTAGCCTGCCCTTGTTTATGTAAGGCTACTCGATCTATTTGTGGAACAGCCACATAAGATGTCACCCTGCTCCCCAGGAAGATGTCATATCTCATTTCTCTCTCTTCTTTTTCTCTGTCCTCCATCACTGACCCAGATCCCTCAGGCCTTAGGCAGTCAGCAGAAATTACAGGCACCCAACAAAGGACAAGGGAAGAGCCTGAGGGGAAAGCAGTGGCAAGACCACAGACCGCACAGGCTCAGGCTCCAGACCCCCATCCTACACACAGGCACCTCTGCTCCTACCCTAGGTGACTGAAAGACCCCAGAGCAGTGTGACTGCTTCCTATGCCACTTCCTATGAAGACACCTCCAGTGTGTCCCTAAGGGTTATGCATGTGTTTCCCTAGTGTCTTCGGGAAGTATTAAGGTACATCTGAGTTCCTGGGTGACATGAAGGTCCCTTCCTCTGGATTCCTTGGGGCCATAAAAGTGCTACCCGAGACTACTGGGTGGAGGGTACTGTGAAAGGGCCCCTTGGGTTGCTGGGTGCCTAACATGCTTGCACCCTTACAGTTGGTAGCTGTGAAAACAGCCCCCAAGATGGAGAACAGACCGCAGCAATGGATCACAAGGGGAAGGTACCAAGGTGACAGCAAAGTCATATGGGAGACTGACCCATGGAAGCAGTGAAAGGTTCCTACTCAGCCTCACCTGAACCAAATCACTGAGTCACAAGTGATTTGGACTGCTCATGTGAATGGAACGACTCACAAAGAAATGGAAAGAAGGGGTGAGAGAGGGTAAGGAAAAACCCATACCAACATGGGGAAGGGAGGTCTCCAGATTATCAGTTCTACCCACCTCCTCACATTCATTTAACAAATCTCTGCTCACTCCACTAACAGAGTCTGAATGCAGAAGTTCATTTTTTGTGCTGTAAAGGAGAACCAGGATGGTTTCTTGAGAGGGCCTGAGACCCTTTAGTGACCAACTTTCTCCACTATGTCTTTCTGATGCCCTGTGAGGGTAGGAGGAGCTTTGACCAGTCTTGGGATAACTCCTTGGCAGGGCAGCCTACTTACCCAGGTCCATATCTGCAGCTTTGGGCCGATGGGAACAGGGAACGTTCTTGAAGATGGCATCTAGAATCTTCTCCTTAACCTGAGTAATTGTGTCACAGTTGAGGATCTTCACTGGGATCTCGGAGCTGTTGGCATTGTCTGGGTTGACACAACTCAGGACCTAGGAGAGGGGAGAAGAGGTGCATGGGGAAGGGTGGCACCAAGCCACCCAGGATGCCCAGCTCCATCCCTGTCCTGTCCTGTCTTTGAACTGCAAAGGGTGAGGTCACCCCATCCCAACAGTGCCCTCACTTAGTCCTTTGCCCTTATGCTCAGGCAAGCAGCAGGAAGATCCCATGACCCTGTGACTTCACTGCCCTTGAAGGAACAGGAGTAGCAATGAATTACCTGCACAAGAAACTTTATGAAAATCCTGATTTTTCCAAGGGAATAATGTCCCAGCAGTAGGAGGCAGTGAGGAAGGACTTTGTGTGAGAGAGGACACTAATGCATGCAGACTTGGGCTCCTGTCCTCTCATGAATGTGCACACAGGTACATGCTTGCGCTCTGTCACACCCATTCACATACATGCACATACTCCCACACAGATGTGCATTTAACACACTCATGCACTCAAGGGACCTTTTCACTCTGAAACCTTTACCCCATCATGCATGTGAACCAGTCTCTCTCCCACACACCCACTCTAATGGGAGCCTGGCTTCAGTCTCAAAAGGTTTCATGAGCTTCCATTGTGTGTGTGTGTGTGTGTGTGTGTGTGTGTGTGTGTGTATGTGTGTGTGTGTGTGTGTGTGTGAAGGACTGGGGCTTATCAGAGGCTAGAGATTCTATAAAGAGCCTTTTTTTTCCCCTTTAAAAATAAAACAGTGGTCTTTAAAAATTGCAGGTTCAGATTATCTTCAATCCCTTCTGGCTTGGAACCTGAAACCCCAGGTTAGAAGAAGGGGCCAGCACTTGGCTTCAAGTTTCGGGTTCTCTTTTTGGAACAACTTAGAAAAGTTCAGGCTCTGCTTAAGGCACCAAACTCTATGATCTCCTTGGGAAAATAAGTTCTGGATCATTTCCAAAGGCTTTCCCACACTGGCTGTTCTCAGAGCAGACTCCTACTTGGAGGAGAATACAGCTCAGGTGGATCATGGTGGCAGAGGGTGGGGGGCACACAGATGCTCCCAGATGGACAAGCCATTCTGGGCTACCCCACTCCCTCTGGCTCAGCCCTCTGAACCCTCAGTTTTTGCTATGAACTTTCACCGGCAGCCCCAACCATTTTCCAGTTGCATGTCTGGTCTGCAGACTCAGACAGCAACCTCCCTCTGGTCCCTACCCCTCCTTCCTGTTCCATGTGGTGGCAATCAGGCCGCAAACCCCTGCACACCTGCCTTTGATTAGTGGCCAGACTGCCAGGAGCTCTGAGACCAGCATACCCATTCCATTAAGATTTCACAAAGAACCAAAAAAAAAAAAAAAAAAAAGGAAGGAAGGAAGGAAAGAAGGAAGAAAGGAAGGAAGAAAGAAAGAAAAAAAAAACCCTCTCTGCTCTATAAAACCCAACACTTAGCCACAAAATATCTCAAACTTTAAATGAAGATGAGAGGAACTCTGGACTTTGTGTCCCTTCTGAGAGTCACCCCCTTCTTTCTGGAGCCTTCCAGAACCTTCCTTGTGCCCACTGTGGCCAAGTACTGCCTGATGCTTTGTACTGCTCTGTTCATTCCTGCAGCCCTGGCCTCTGGGTCCACAGGGAGAGGAGCTGGGGTCTTGGTGGCTCAGTCTCACTCAGACAACAATACAGTACAGCTTTTTTTTTTTTTTTTTGAAGGTGGGGGGAGTTTCCTCTCCTGTGACAGTGTGAGGCTGAGGCTACAAGCTGAGTACACTCTCATGGAATTTCTGTTTGTCCTCAGAAGACTCCCTGTTTCATGTGGGATAGTTCAGGGCACCCAGTAAAAAAGGCATTGGCCTAACTGAGGGGCAGGGTCCCCTGATCTCTGACTTGCCTTCAGTTCCACCTAGAAGCTCCCCACCTGCATACCTGGCTTTCTAATGTGTGCATAAAATATATGGTGGCTTTTTCTCTCCTGCCAGGTCAGTGCTTCTCAAACTCTTCAAAATGAAGAGAAGCCCTGAAAGGTATGTTGAAAGTCAGATGCCGACTCAGGAGGTCTGGAGTGGGGCCTGGGCTTTTGCATTTCTGTTGGCTCCTTTAGAATCCAAACAGGCTCTCAAGTGATCATCTGACATTCTCACAGGCTGCTGGGAGAGCACCTAATATCCCACCAGGGTGCCAGGTGGGCAGCCAGCCCTGTGGCAGTCAGGAGTACTAGCATCTCATTAGTACTCTAAGAGACTCCTGTGAGAGCATCTGGCAATGAGGCAGGCTCCTGGGGAAGCATCTAGAACTCCAGAAGGCTCTCAGGTGGGCACCTAGCCTTCTAGAAGGTTAACAGATGAAAAATCAGCACTGGAATAGCCCCCTGAGCATGTCAGTCACACTGTCCCAAGCTCCCAGAGATGCCATAACATCTAGCTGGCTTCCAGGTGGGAAGCCGATACTCTAGGACACTCCCAGGTGATACTGATAGGCATCCCCAGGAGTCCAAGTTATACATCAGTCAGATTCATCACCTAACACCTGCCTGTAGGGTGCTCCACGCCTGAGTCTCCCAGCACTTGCATCAGAGTCAGGGTTATCCCTGCCAGATCAGGTTGGCAGCAGGTGACCTCATGTGCCCCTCAGCTTCTCCAAACTCTGGAGACGCCCTGTTGTTTTCGATGGGTTATGTTGTTTTCGCCGGGCTGGCTTCACGGGCGGGTAACAGACAACCCGGGACTCATGGCTGGGTTGTACGCAGTATCTCTTTATTCATGCAGGACGCAGCACAATCTAAGACGAGCTAAGCTAAACTCAAGTTACAGTACTCTAAAACTCACAATGCTGTCTTTATATATACTTCCCAAGTAGGGTGGAAACAGGATGTGACATAGAGAGGGTGGAGAGAAAAGTGACTGGTAAAAATCAGAGTGTGACAAGGAGGGGGCAGATTAGGCGAGAATCCTATCACTGAACCACCAATGCCCTGGAGGGAGGGTGGAACTTGTTAACAGTGGTTATGTAAATAGAATGAAGTGGTTATGTAAATAGAATAGTGTTAAGCAGGGGGGATTTAAACCAAATGAAACAGAAAGGGTCTCATGCATACCAACAACGCCCTCTTGCCTTCCTCTGATTTATATATTTATTGGACAGTGACAGCCAGAAATCGAAAGGGAAGGAGGTGATAGAGAGACAGAGAAACCTGAAATACTGCTTCACCACTCACAAAGCTTTTCCCATATAGCTGGGGGCTGGGGGCTTGAACCAACCGGCTTATCTGTGCTTTGTAACGTGTGTGCTCAATTAGGCGCATCACCACCCATTCCTTGCCTTCCTCTTTTTTTATTTGCCTCCTTCATCATGGAGTTACTGGTCAGCCCAGCTAGCTCTCTCTGCCCCTCACACCTAGGAGCTGCCACCCATGATTTTCTTCCACAGATGTGAAAATAGCTAGCAAAACTCCCTACAACCACTTATTTTAAAAAGTTTATTTATTTTTGGATAGAGACAGAGAGAAACTGAGAGGTAAGGGGGAAGAGAGAGAAATATTTGAAGTATAGCTTCACTATTTCTGAAGCATGCCTCCTGTATGTGGGGACTGAGGAATTGAACACAGGTCCTTGTGCCTGGTGTTTTGTGCAGCCCCAGCCATTTATTTAGTATTTATTTATTTTTCATCTTTATTTATTATTGGATAGCAACAGAGAGAAATTGAGGGGGGAGATAGAAAGGGGGGGAGAGAGAGAGATAGCTGCAGCCCTACTTCACCACTTGTGAAGCTCTCCCTCTGCAGGTAGGGACCAGAGGCCTTGAACCTGAGTCCTTGTGCTCTATAATACGTACACTTAACCAGGTGCACAACTGCCTGGTCCTGCCGTTTCTATTGTTAATACTTTGTTTATTTTGACTAGACAGAAATTCAGAGGGAAGGGAGAGAGAGAGAGAGAGAGAGAGAGAGAGAGAGAGAGAGAGAGAGAGAAAGAGAGAGAGAGACCTGCAGCACTACTTCACCAGTCATCAAGTTCCCCCCTTGCAGGCGGAGATCAGGGTCTTGAATCCAGGTCCTTGTGTACCTTGTGTGTTGTAACGTGTGCACTCAAACAAGCATGCCACTGCCTGCTGCCTTGAGTGCCCCTTGAAGCCAGTCATCTACAGCCAAGCCCAGTGTGCTAATCCTGCTTTGGCCTCTGCAAGAAGGGATGCTGGCATCTGGGGACAGAGCTTTATTATAGCTCACTGTGTGGAGCTCAATGTCAGGGAGCTGCCAGGGAGACAAGAAACAAACATAGCAGAGGGGGAGAGAGTGGGCCAGAGACATTTCAAAGGTGAGAGTTCTGGCTCATTAAGAAATCTACTCAGGTTTCTACTTTAGGGAGTTTTCCCCCTCTTTCCTGTTGAAATCAGAGCCTCTAACTTTTCCAGAGCAGATTCTTCTGAGATCAGATGAGATCAGGTGTGTTCAGGATGGTATGGCAGTAGACTCTGGAACAGATTCTAACAGCAAGAGGCAGAACCCTGGTTCTCATGCAGTTGCTTCTTCAAAGCTGCCTGAACTCAGCCAAGTCCAAGAAATCTGTCTAAATGCCTATTGGGTCTTGGGGTCCTCTGAAGCCGGGTCACTGGGGTAGGTACATCAGGGGTTCATGGCTCCCAGCCAGCAGGTGTGGCTTTGCTCAGAGTGGAGGTGATTGTCACCCCAGGTGGCTGTGAGAATAAAAGCCACCTTCCACTCACTGCTACTGTCCAGGGGCCCCACCCCCTGCTCTGTGAATTTTATTTTATCGTATTGAGAAAGAAAGAAGGAGACCAAAGCACAGTTCCACCACCTGTGATATTATCTTCAGTTTTCTTTTTCTTAAAATTTTGTTATTATCTTTATTTGTCGGATAGAGATAGCTAAAACTCAAGAAGGTAGGGGGAGATAGAAAGGGAGAGAGAGAAAGACACCTGCAGCACTGCTTCATTGCTTGTGAAGCTTCCCCCTGCCAGTGGGGGCCAGTGGCTTGAACCCAGGTCCTTTTGCTTTACCACTCACAAACTATTCCTCCTGCAGGTGGGGACTGGGGGCTTGAACCTGGGTCCTTGTACACTATAACATGTGCACTCAGACAGGTGCACCACCACTAAGCCCCTGGTTTTATTTTTCTGTCAAGTGATGAGACCAGAGTTCGAAACCAGAGCCCCAGACTTTCAAGACAAGTGTTCTATCACTGAGACACTATCCAATCCTACCAGTTCTCCACTATCTTTATTCCTGGTCTCTTCTGCCTCCACTTCAAGTCAACACTGACACATTTTCTTGTTCCTTCCTTTCTCTTATTCTATCCCTTTCCTGGACCAGGCCTGGTGGAAGTTCATAGCTCTTTCTAAGAAAGTCCACGAGACAGCTCTCTGAGTCTAGAGGGACAGACAGAAGGATGACCTCTGTAAATATCCATGCTGGTCAGCCTGCCTCCTGCTTTGGAAACCTTATCACTCTGCATTCTCAGAGCAGCTTCAGGAAGTAAGTATCACTATAATATTATCTCCATTTCATTAAGTTCTATATTACACCTATTTCTTCCCCACATTGAACAAATCTAGGAGACCTTGAAGGTGGTTCCATGGTAGGATGCGTGCTTTTCAGGTAAATCCTTAGTCTGATAAGATAGGTACAATAGACAGAACCATGGACAGAGCCAAGAGCAACAAAAACAAGAGAGGTGGTCTTCATAGATGATAGATGATGGAGTGGTGCTTTAATTTCTCTCTCTCTCCCTCTCGTAACAATATTTGGTTAGAGAGGCTTTGTGCTGGTATCACACATGTATGAGATCCTGAGTTTGTTCCCAGGTACCAAATAACACACACACACACACACACACTTCATGAACCTATCCCCCCGCCCCGAGTCACCCAGCTGACCAGAAGCAGTAAGTGTTCCAGTCAAGGTGTGTCTGAGTTCCAACCCCTCATTGCCAGACACTGGGTTTTGCTGCCTTGGGGGTGATAGTATATAGCAGAAGTGGAGTCTCACTCTGCCTGAAGGGCTCCTTAACTTCCCTGGACAGAAGTTTCAAACCACTAGGCCAGCTGGCCTAGTGTGCCACAAATAGCTGGGGTCCTGAACATACCTGAGTTTAGATTTGTGGGCAGAGGTAAGCTCTGGTTTCTT